>NW_024070197.1:15359121-15527907 GCF_014754425.2 Oryx dammah
ATGGGGCTGGGCGCGCAGCCAGAGGCGCGCAGGCTGGGCGCTAGACTCGGAGCGGGGAGGGGGGGCGCTCCCTCTGCTCTCGCCCCGCATCAACAAGTGAATGGGGCCCGCAGGGGAGCGGCGGGGAAGGGAACAGGTGGGGGCGGGCCGGTCCCCCCTACACCCCACCCCAGACCGGGCTGCGTCTTTAAAGAGGAAAGAGCAGTGGGGGCCGCATTTGGGGAGAAGGCTAAAGGCTGTCCCCGCCTTAGTCACAGAGACAGGGGCTTCATCTGGGTAGGCGATTGTCATGGCACATCTGGGCAGCCAGGTGGCACATCTGGGGTGGGGGAGGAGAAGGGTCGGTGCACCTGGGCACACGAAGTGATTGGGGGTCTGCTTGGTGGGCAGGACGCAGGAGGGGCCCACTTGAGGGCGCAGTCACATCTGACCGGGACCCTCACACCTGGGAGGAGAAGTCAGAATGGATTAGGGGAAACGGTGGAGGAAGATGGTGGGCGGGGGTCCTCACATCTGGCGGAAGGCCCACATCTGGAAGACTTTAGGGAGGAGGGGACACATCTGGGCTGAAGGCCACAGCAGGAGGGAGACTTTTGAGGGTAGCGGAGACTAGGGGGTGTGCTAGCTTAGGGACTGAGAGCTGGAGCAGGAGGAGTGGGGGAGGAGGGTCGGGAGAGCAGTGGGAGGCCTTTGGCCTCTAGCCGCCCCGCAATTTGGGGCATTCGGTGACCTGGCAGGCGCCAACCCGCACAATCGCTTTTGTTGTCTGGGCTAGTTCGGGCGCTCTCTGCCGGGACAGCGCCCCCCTCTTCGGCCGCGGGGAGCCCGGACGCTTGGCTTCCTGGCCCCACCCCCGCGGGTCAGCGCCTCTGGCCCGCGTCTAGTCCTGTCCCGGACTCACCTCTCGCAGCCGGACGCCGGGGTCCCTAGAGGGGGCTGAGTCCTGGGGAGGGGTGCTGAGCTACAGTGGGGGGCGGCTAGGCGGCGGCTGCACCGTGGGAACCAGACGGCTTTATCTGGCCCGGAACCCCCCCATCCCCCTTCACCTTCTCCCCGCCCCCCAACCCGGAGGAGGAAGGGCGGATGTTCTTACCCTGGGACTGGCCGGCAGGGGCGCGCTGTGGGGGCCTCCTTCTCAGCAATGCCCGGGCCCCCGGCCCGCGGGGCCGCCGTCGCCTCAGCAGGGCTCGGGCTTCCTGCAGCCTGGGTGGGAGGGGGCAGAGAAGGAGTTGTCACCGCGGTTAGGCTGACCCCCTCCCCCCAACTCCCGCGGCTGGAAGGGACCTCCTACATCAGGAGGTCTTCCAGTGAAGGCTCTGCATCCCCCTTCCATCTCTTTCTGGGGATCAGGCCTGGTACATTCTTTAGAGGCTGGGAAGAACAAAGTCAGTGGGAGAAACCAGGATGAAGGAGGGAGAGAGAGAGAAGATAGGAAAGAGACAGGTAACTAAGAGAAAGAGACAGACGCAAAGAACCAACAGAGAGAGAGGGACACGGAGACAGAGAGAAACGGAAAGACCTAGAGACAGCGATAGGCAAGAAAAGGAGAAATAGAAACAGACACAAGTTGGTAGAAAGAGAGAGCAAGGAAAAGGAGACCCAGGGAGCAGGGAGATAGGTGCTGGAAATGGCGGGATTGGGAGCATCTAGCAGGAGAGGGTCACACACTCACGTCAGTGGCTGCCAGTTAAGGGACACCTGTCTCTTCCTCACGCTGGGGCTGGGGCTCGGCAGCTCTGGGGGCCCTGGAGCCAGGCACCGCTGAGGGCCTGCACACTTTTCGGGCCGGCAGCTCCGGACCCTGCAGGAGGCTTCAGAGACAGCCAGGGACTAAGTGGAAAAGGAGGCAACCGAGTTCTTCTTTCATCCAGCTCTCCAGCTGGGGTGAGGGATGAGGAAGGGACCCCCAGCTCCTCTGCTTCTACCATCTTTCCCCTCCAACCTATACCCCGCCTACAAGAACCCACCTCTAAAGCAGCGGCTTCTCCTGGGCGATCGGCTTGGGCAGCAGCGACAAGCAGGCACACTATGAATAGAGAGATGGAAGTCACTCAGCCCCTGGCATTCTAGAACTCCCCAAAGGAAAGCGATGAGGGACAGGGGAGCGGAAGCCAAGATAAGGATGGAGGGTGCTTGGGGTTGATATGCGACCACTTTGAGGCACTTCGCTCGATGCCTCAGTGTCCCCATCTGTACAATGGGAGGCAAATTGGTTTAGGTAAAGGTCACAGCAACCTCACGTTTATTTTCCTTCTGAAGTGTTTGTTGGTAAGGCATTATTGGAAAAGACATTTTAAAATCTTTTTCGAAAAAGAGAGAGACTCAGAGAGGATTTCTAAGCGCACTTCCAAGCCGGCTTTGGGAATCTAGAACCCGGCCCTCCCCGCACGTCCCTGTCCTGGACTCAGCCGTCATCCCGCAGTTTGCCGGAAGATGGCGCCACGTCCACAGGCCTCATCGGCTGGGGAGGGAAGTCCTCTTTTGACTGTGGGTCCAGCGGAGTGCAGAGGTGGACAGGGATACAGGAGCCACAGCCCAGCACTGAGAATCCCGAAGTCTGAGTTCTAGCCCGTTCCTGCCCTTCCACGCTGTGTGTCCTGGAGCCAGAGTCTCCTGGTCTTTGGGCCTCAGTTCCCGCCTGACCACGAGGAAGGAGTGGTTCTTCGGGAAGAATCTCCACGCCGGGAGGGTCTCCGATTCTGGCTGGCGGAGCCCTCAGCTTGGGCGCAAGTGCGTCGCAACCCAGGGGCCCCCCAGACAAATCCATTATCCCCAAGCTAAGGGGGACGAGGGCCGTGGGCGCGCGCGCAGGTCAGGAGAGAAGAGCAGCGCGGGATGCTGCGAAGGGGACGTCGGCAGTATGGACTCTTTTTAGACGGGTGGGGCCTGGTAGGGAAGAGGGCGGCCCGGGTGGGAGCCCCCCTGACCCCCGATCCTGCCGTCATTCCCTCCCGCCTTTTCTCCGGGTTAACCCCTTCCCAGCCCCGCCCCCGGAGCGGCTCGGGTTACTAAACGTATTCGCAGAGACCGAGGCGGGAGCGGAGCCCGGGGCCTTTGTAACGGAGCGCTGGGCCGCAGGGCGGGGGGTGGGGGTGCTGGGCAGACTGTTTCCTCCGATCTCGTCACCCGTAGACAGGAAGAGTGGCTATAACTCCCAAATCTATATGAAATTCTGGATTTCTTGCCGCGAAATCATGGGTACCTCATTCAAGCCCGGAATCCTCTAATTCTAGGAAACTAAAGCATCCTTAACCCTCATGAAATCTGAGCCCCCCCCCCCGACCCCACCTCCGCACAATTTCCCACAAGCCCCTCCGCCATCAACATCAAACTCCAAGTCTTATAGGAAAAGGTCTCTATTAATTAATTCAAGCATTCCCAAACCCCAGAAAACCAGGACGTCTCAACTCCTCCTTAAAGCGCCTTGATAACCTCCCATACTCTTCCTCCTTAAGCATCCCAGAAACCTGGGGGACCCCATCCCAGCTCGGCCCCACCCATCTATCATCCTAGGAGAATCCAAAGCCCCATCCCTATATAAACTGGGACCCTGCTCCAAATAAACTCTAGAATTCCCTGGAGCCACATCTGTCTCTACCGCACCGGCAGGGAGTCCCTCCGCTCAGAACCTCAATACACCTCGGATTCTAACCCCGACAAAACAGAGGGCCCTAATAAATCCAAGAGCTCTGGTTCTTTATCCCTATCACGAAGCAGTGGGCTCATGTTCCCCTAAATCCGAAAGTCCTGGTCTTCCTGGACCGCCAGACTTATTGGGTGGAGGGGGCACAAGGACGAAGGGGCCGCAGCGGGGCTTACCCGGCCGGACGGCCCGGGATCGCCGCGACCTCGACGGCCTGGCTGGGGCTGGGGCCGGCGGCGGAGGCGGCGGTGGCGGCGGCTGCAAGGAGCGGCAGCAGCAGCACCAGCAGGAGGGGGCGGCGGCCGCTGGGGCCAGGCAGCCGCATCGTGTCCGGCGTGGAGTCGCGCTCCAGGCGGCCCGTCTGTCCAGCGGGTCCGGCTCGGCGCTGCCCCGCCTCCCGCCCCCGCCGGAGGCCGACTCATTTTCTCCACAATCCCAGTCGCGGGCTGCGAACTTCTCGCCAATCAGAGCCCAGTGCCGCCAGGGGGCGCTGCCTACACGGCCAATCAGGAGACGACAGGGGAGGGGCTACATGGACAGGTGCCGGGCGGGGGGCGCCGGGGCCCGGAATTTTCAGTGCCTTAGGAGGGTACTGGCTCAGTGAATCCTGTCTTAAAGGAGAGGCCCCAAGTGTGGACCTGCTGGGGCTCCTCTTAGTCGATGCGTAGGTGGTAGGCGTGAAAGCTTGCTGACTCGCTTCAGTCGTGTCCGACTCTGTGAGACTTTATGGACTGTAACCCCCCAAGCTCCTCCGTCCATGGGATTCTCCAGGCAACAATACTGGAGTGGGTTGCCATGGCCTCCTCCAGGGGATCTTCCCCACCCAGGGGTAGAACCTGCGTCTCCTGCATCTCCTGGTTTGCAGGCAGATTTTTTACCTGGGAAGCCCAGTTCCCCTAAACTAGTCTCCCACTGGAAGACCTCATCTCTCGGCTCACAGTCCTCGGAGAAATCCATCAGAATTTGCTCCCCGACGGGGGTAGATTCCGGAAGACCCCACGGGTGCCCACTTCTCACGCGAGAGACTCAGGATTCCGGGGGCTGATTCTAATGCTGTACCGAGCTCCAGGTCCCACCCCCGGACGGTACCACGACTCTACACCCTCCCACAGGATTGGCCCCTTCTCAAGGCCCTGTGTTTCAGGGGTTCCAGGCTTGATAAACAATAGCTTGTTCCTAGGAAGGTTGTAGCCTCTGCCTCTCACAGGACCATGGCTGGGCCCCTAATTCACAGACTCCGCTTCCTTTCTAGAGGGCTCCCCCTGGCTCTGCTCCCCTATTTGCACCCCTGTCCACTCCCCCTCAGAGGGTACCACACCCACTTCCCTGACTGAATTTTTTAAAACTAAATTTTTCTCAGCTTTAAAAATTCTCAGCCCACTTCCAGAATTGCAGACTTTTTCTCCTTAAAGAATTCTAGTCCCGGGACTTCCCTGGTGGCTCAGTGGTAAAGAATTTGCCTGCCAAAGCAGGAGACACGGATTTGATCCCTGATCCAGGAAAATCCCACACGCCTCGGAGCAGTGAAGCCCGTGCAGCACAACTATTGAGCCTGTGCTCTAGAGTCTGGGAGCTGCAGCACTGTGTCCATATGCTGCAACCACTGAAGGTCGCAGGTATAGATCCCGTGCCTCACTAGAGAAAAGCCCATGCAGCAATGAAGACCCAGCACAGTCAAAACTAACTGAAATTAGAAGAAACAAAAGAGTTCCAGTCCCCTCCCTTCCTAGGGACCTCTACCGCCGGGAGCACCAAGCCACAAGGGGCCTTAGGTCCCACCTGCTCCCACTTTAGTGGGTTTAGGGGACTCCAAGCCCTGATCACAACCCTCCAACTCAGAGGGCCCAGCCCAGTCCTTTCATTATAAATCCAAGGCTCCACTTTTCTTGGAATTAAAAACCCTCTCTTCTCCCAAAGGCATCAGCGCTTTAGAGCCTGAACCCCAGTTCCCCATCCCTTCTCCTCTGAGTTTCAGACCAAATCCTTTCCCACAAGAATTAGGCTGAGGCCCCACACTTAGGGTGCCAAACCCTACCCACTTCTTGTTGCCCCTCCAGGGATTCCAAACCCTAAGCTTTCCAGTTCTGTAGCCTTAGCCCCACCCTGAGTAGATCCCTGGCTCCACCCACACAGGGTACCAGGCCTGACCAAAGGGCTGACGCCAGACTAAAAGCAATCAATTCAGCTTCGACCTCATCCCCAACTCCTGCTCCTTCTTCCAGGGGGTATGCAAGGGGGACAAGGGGTCTCTTCACCCTCCCTCCTTACCTTGAGGCATACAGGCTGACTCACACAGCCACACGCACACCGTCACCGCCACCCACAGTCTCCACCCAACACTGCCACCCAGAAGTCTGGGCTCACACACTGTCCAGGACACACAGCCTTTTGGAGCAGTAATGATGGCACTAAGGCCCCATTCAGGGACGTCCGTGGGCTGTCCCTGCTCAATGGTGGAGTGCCCGGCTCTGCCCACTGAACGTGCTGTGTCCCTGTCTTCGTGTGGCTCCCATGATCCCTGCTAACATGGCCCTGCAGGACGATGTGGCCCTGCTCCCGTTGCCCCCTCCCCATCTCCTACCCTGTAGCTGGAGCATTTGCTGGGGGCGCTGCCGAAATTTCTCCCTTCTGCTTGGGATTCAGGGCATCTTCAATGCTCGTTGCTAGGCAACAGCCTCTGGCTCACCACTGCAACTTCCGGGGATGGCTTTGGCTTCCCCTCCCCCCAGAATTTGGAGTTCCCAGCTCCCAGTCCCTCCCTATCAGCGCTACTACCCCCCAGGATTGTTTCTATGTCACCCCTAGATCCTAATCTGATCTCAATCCTTCAGAATCTCTCAGAGTTCTAGAGTCCTGGCATTCCAGAAGCTTCCTCCATTGTATGTGCTCACACACAGGGTTTTACCTTGGTATTAAAAACAAAAATAAACAAATCTCTTTAGTATTCTAGATTTTCTGACATTCTCACCCTCAGTTCTAGAATCACTAGTATCCCAAAACAGTGTTCTGGATTCCCTGACATGGAAAAAACTATCTCAATATTCCAGCTCTATGAGCATCACAAAATACTCGCATATTCTAGAGCACAGACATTCCAGAACACTCATGTTTTAGACTCACTCATCTTTTAGGGCTCCTCTTCATGTTCTAGATCCTCTGGCAATCCAGAGCCCATTGACATTATGGATTTCTTAGAATGCAAAGCAATCCTCTAGTGATCCAAAAGGGTTGACATTCCAGAATACCGCTATGCTCTATATTTCCTAGTAATCCAGATTCTTTTCTGTGTCCTACAATTCTCAGCATTCTAGAATCTCTGGCTTGTAAAACATCCCTACTGGGATAGGCATTCTAGAACACTCTTCTGTTCTAGAATCATCAAATTCCCAGGTTGTTTCTCAGAAACTTCTGCAGTCTGCATTCTTTGATAGGCAGGGGAGAAGCCTATTATTGTTCATCCACTAACACTACAGAATATTCCTGTGTTCTAGATCTCCTAACATTCTGCCAAGTTACAGTTCTGGCATCCCAGAAACTCTGGAATTCTAGAACTAGCACACTCTAAAATCCCTTGTTCTTAGTTGACCCACTTTCTCTTTTTTTCATTGACCCAAGGAAAAGATGCAGAAAACAGGAAATTTCCTGAGGAGCTAGCTGCCAGAGGAATAGGTATTATCTAGAGGAAAACCTCAAGGCTGAGGCGAGCTGATGCCATCCTACACACCTTCTCTGTTGTGAGCAAGAGAGGGGCAAAAACTGGGCAGCCGGGGATATGGATGGGCAAGGTGTTTGCAGCGGTGAGATTTGGGGCACAAATGTCACCTAGCCGACAGCTGTGTTTCTGCCAGCCTGTACCTATTCATCCCCGTATGTGGTAATAGTATCCTGATTCACCTTTAAGGAACTCTTCCTTCACTCTGTCAGCATGGGGCTGACCTCACTGCCTGGCTTGTGAGGGTACATGATCCCTGGAAGGACACAATGATTGCTTCAGGAATGGCCAGCCGATTCAGTTTAAGCCAGTGAGGATCAATCCTGTGATTTTGCTGCTACAAAGAGACATGACAGTCATCATGTATGGATATGAGAGCTGGATCACAACGAAGGTTGAGTGCTGCAGAATTGATGGTTTTGAACTGTGGTGCTGGAGAAGACTCTTGAGAGTCCCTTGGATAGCAAGGACATCCAACCAGTCAATCTTAAAGGAAATCAACCTTGAATACTCACTGGAAGGACTGATGCTGAAGCTGAAACCCCAATACTTTGGCCACTTGATGTGAACAGCGAACTCATTGGAAAAGACCCTGATGCTGGGAAAGATTGAAGGCAGAAGGAGAAGAGGGTGACACAGGATGAGATGGTTGGATAGCATCACAGATTCAATGGACATGAGCTTGGGCACACTCTGGGAGATGCTGAGGGACAGGGAAGCCTGGCGTGCTGCGGTCCATGGGGTCATGAAGAGCTGGACATGTCTTGGAGACTGAACAACAGAGAGAAAAAGTTGCTAAGGAGCTATGCGGAGTCATCTTGGCACAGAGCAGGGAAAAGCTGACTGAGAATGATCTCAGAGGAGAACAGAGCCAAAGGATGGAAAGACATTCTGGATGAGTATCTGAGCCCTGGATCCAGCCATGCCTGAAGCCAGAGAGCAAACCATTTCCCCTTCTTCACTTAAACTGAGAGGGACAGATGTCCCTGAATCTACAGCCAGGGACCTGATGGGGTACTGCATCTCTCTCACCCTTTCCCTAGGGGTCCCCAAGCCCTCTAAGAATGCAACCAAAGCATTGGCAGTGAGAACTTTATTAAGGAAGGGTAACTCTGGCTCCAGACAAGGGAGATGGTGGGGGGTCTTGTAACAGTAGGAGGCCCTGGCCCTCAACCCAGGGCTCTGACAGGAAGTGAGGGAGGCACCCGAGTCCCCCAGGACCTGGATATCCCAAGGCACCATGGCAGCTGTGTTCAGAAGGAAGTTTCATTGAGCTTCTTCTTGGGGGGTGCGAGGGGAGCTCCGAGACCCGAGGAGGGCCGGGGAGCTGGTGTTGGTGGCCGCCGGGGCTCTGGTCCGCTCCGCACCAGTTCCTGGCAGCGCTCCACAAAGCTGCCTCCCCCGCGGCGCCGGGCCTCGGCCTGTGGGGGGCTTGGGCTCCCCCGACGGCTGGACAGGGAGGTGTTGCTGAAGGCTGAGTGGAGACTGAGGGGGTGATGAGGGTCAATGAAGGGAGTCAGGGTGGAGCTGGGTCCCCCTCCCCTAGGGCCACCATGTTCTGCCCTCTCCCCCCTTGGTCATGCCTACCTGGTGAGAGAGGTCCGGGGTGAAGGGCTGGGGAGAGAGCCCCTGGAGGAAGCCAGCGGGGCTAGGTCACACTGCTCCAGCTGTTCCATCAGCTCTTCCTCTGTCAGGCCCCCTGCTGGGGGGCAAGGAAGCAGGGTCAGGGGCAAGACAGGGGTCATAGGCCAAAGGACAAAGGTCATGTGCAAAGACAGGTCAGGATAGGAAAAAAGGTGCAGAGGTTAAGGAACAAGGGTCAGAAGCTAAGAGAGACAGCTTAGAAAGCAAGGACAGGGGGGCTTCCCTGGTGGCTCAGAATCCGCCTGCCAACGAAGGAGACACAGGTTCGATCCCTGTTTTGGGAAGATCCCACACGCCACGGAGCAACTAAGCCCCTGCACCACAACTATTCAGCCTGTGCTCTAGAGCCCAAGGGGCTCAACAGCTGGAACCAGTAAACCCTAGAGCCTGTGCTCTGCAACAAGAGAAGCCACCGCGATGAGAAGCCTGAGCACCGCAGCTAGAGAGCAGCCCCGGCTCATCAAAACTAGAGAAAGCTTGCTCGAAGCAACAAAGACCCAGCACAGCTGAAACTAACTAACTAAAATTACATTTAAAAAGCAAGGGTAAGGAAGGGTTCAGGGTAAGGGGTCAGAGGGTCAGGGCTTGGAGAGGGCAGGCATGGCGAAGGAGGTTGTGGAGAGGGGTTCAGGGTGGGAGTGTGCGGTGGGAGTACCAGGGGCCTGGCCGAGGCCGTCCATGGCGGTGGTCAGGTCCCACATGGCCAGGCTGCCATTGGCCTGGCCGGTGAGCAGGTAGCGCCGGGGCCGCGAGCCAAGCCTCCGGGAGCCCTCACACTCTAGCACTGTGAAGGCGGTGGTGGGTGAGCCGTCCACGGAGCGCACGGAGCACACCCTGAGAGGGGAGGGTGCAGGGGTACCTTGGTCATACCAGAGCCTGGCCTGCTCCTTCTTCTCGTCCTTTACCCTTCTCAGACCTCGGTCCCCACCATTATGACTTCCCTTCCTGCCTCTCTGATGAGCACCCAAGCTTCTCCGTCACTCCCAGACCTTGGGTTCCAGCCCTGCGGGTCCAGTGGCCTCCTGGAAGTCCCCAGCCCCACACACCCATCATGGGGCCTAAATGGGACTCTCCCCAGACCTGTTGCCCCCCCCTGCTCCTGATTCAGGAGAATGGTGCTCCCTCACTTCCTGGTGCCCCTCACTTGCCAGCATTACCTACGGTGGGTCCACTCAGCCTCCTGCCTCTCTCCCTGGGCTCCTTCCCCTCTCCCCATCTGGCCCTGGTCAAGCCCTACCCTCTCCAGCCAGCCATCTGTCCCAGCCTCCTCTCTTCCAACCTCCAATCCATCCCCCTGAGCACAGCCTTGGCTCCCAGAACATGCAGGACAGTCTTGTTTGTTCCATACGATCGGCAAGGCTCCGCCCTGCTGCAGCCTCAACGCTCACCTCTAGTTCTGTGCTCCAGCCCCCAGAGACCACAAGCACGTCTCTGGTTACCTCTTTGGCCGTTCCAGCCTTGGCACATGCTGCCCATTCAGCCAGGCACACCTGTCCCCTTCCTCCTTTCTTCTCTTTGCCCCTATTTATCCTCAAGGTCTTTGTTCAGAGGCCCCTCTTCAAGAGACCCCTGTTCCCAGGCTGACGCAAGCACCGCCTCTGGGTTCCCATGGTTTCCCATCCTTCCCCCATCCCAGCCCTCACCGCCACCGGCCCCCATCCAGGCCACAACTACACAGGTACCTGGGGTTGTTCCAGCTTCACTCCCATTCACACCTGTCACACTTTTGATACCCCCAGGCCCTACACCTAGGACCAGGCTTGCGCTCCTTCCCAGCCTCAGCTCCTGTAGTGCCCCCTTGGCTAAGATACCCTTCTGACCCCTGTGACCTGGCTGACATCCTGCCTCTGCACTGACCACCCTCCCTGTTTGACGGGATGGTCCTCACCGCTGACCAGTGGATGAAAGACGCACGAAAAGCTGGCTGGCACTTGGCACCACCTTCTGAATGAACACTTGCTGCTCATCTCGCTCACCGTAGGGGCCTAGGCCAGGTAGAGGGGGGCTGTCAGGGCCAGCTGGGATCTCTGGGACCTCTAGACCCTAAGACTCTGCCCCTTTCCCCACAGTTGAATCTCCCAACCCAGGACTAGGTCTCCATCCCCAGGATGCTGGAGCTGGGCAAGGTCAGAGAGGGTTGAGGGTCAGCAATAGTCAGTGGAGTTCAGGCACATCAGGGGGAATGTCCTGGATCGGCAGGGATCAGTGGGGGTAACAGAATCCAAGTGGGGCAGCTGGGAGTAAGTGGCGGTCAGGAGGGGTCAGGTGGTGGTCGGTGGAGGTCAACTCCATCAGTTGGGTGGGTCAAGAGAGGCCTTCAGGGGTGAGGAAAGGGATCAGTGGAGGTGGGTGGAGGTCATGCAGGGTCTGTGGGGATGGGGGCCAGGGGCTAGGAAGCACCAATATCATTGCCAGCACTGCAGCCGCCATGTCCGTCGGCCGACTCCAACGCCAGGATCTTGAACGAAGCGAGCGGAGTGGAGCCGGGCTGGGTGGAAATCATGCCGCGGAAGCGAGTCACGGACCATGTCCGCACGTGGTTGCTGTCGGCACAAACTGGGGAGCCAGAGGGCAGCAGCAGGTCAGGCCTGGCTGGGGAATGGCCACTGCCTGACCTTCCTGAGCCCTGAGATGATCTCCTTTCCAAGGTTTCGGGATCCCAGCCCCTCTGAACTCTTCCCTTTATTTATCCTCTCTTCCCCAGAATTCTAAAGAGTTACCAATCCTGTTGGCTCTGCCTCCAAGTCATTCCAGAGGCTGATCTTGCCTTTCCCTGCCCACTGACCCCAACCCGCCCCCACCCCGGTCCTGTCTGCCTCATTTTCTGCCTGGACCACCGCAACAGCCTCCTCCCTGGCCTTTCTGCCCCCCAGTCTGTCCCCATGTGCAGTCAGAGGGACCCTGTGAGCACCTGCATCAGGCCACAGCCCTCCTCTGCTGGGAGCCCTCCTGCGGTGCCATCTCACTCAGGCTTAAGGACCAAGTCTTCTGCAGGGGTTACAAGGTCCCCCTGACCTACCCCATCACCTCCCACCCTCGTCCTCGCCCACTCTACTCTGGGCTTCCTTAGGTATGTCAATCGTCCTCGTGTCTGACAGCCTTCACAGTGCCTGTTCCCTTTGCCGGGAATGCTTGTCCCCGTTGATCTGCGCTGCTCATTTCTGTTCAAAGCACTTCATCAGGAAGGAATTCCCGAACCACGCACTCTCACAACCCTGGTGCTCTCTAGTCTCTCACACAGCCTTGTTTTTATTCACGGCCCCCATCACTGTCAGTGATTTATATTTGTATTGATTTATCATCTGATGCCCCAACTAGGGGGTTTCCCTGGTGGCTTAGAGGGTAAAGCGTCTGCCTGCAGTGCGGGAGACCTGGGTTTGATCCCTGGGTCGGGAAGATCCCCTGGAGAAGGAAATGGCAACCCACTCCAGTACTCTTGCCTGTCACCTCCACAGGGTAGGGACTTGGCCTGTCTTGCTTATCACAGTATCCCGTGCCTGGCAATGGTGAAATTGATGAATTCTCCCCTCTCCTGGCAATTCACTCTCCCCACAGACCGCTCCCCTTCACGGAATTCTCTGGAGGCCACTCCCCACACCACGTCCCTCCCCAGTGGAGACCCTCATCTGCCTGGCCTCATGCTCCCAGTGGAGCCATCCCTCTTGCAGGGAGAAAGAGGCCCGGGGCAGCGGGGTGAGACTCACCCGAGATGAGGTGCTTCTCCGAGAGCATGATCTTGGTGACAGGGCTGCGGTGCACGGTGAAGGTCTGGAAGAGCTGAGGCCCCGAACCCACCGTCTCGGGGTGCTGCACGATGACCCGCACGCCCCCTGAGCTGGTCCCGTAGGCGATCTCAATCCAGTTTCCACTGTCACCTGGCGAGGAGCCGGGGAGGAAGAGAGGGACAGGGTCACAGACAGACAGAAACTGGGGCAGGGAGAGTCAGCAAGGAAGACACGGAGTCAGAAAGTAAAAGGGAGGGGAGAGAACAAGGCGATGGAAGAGAGAGGGATGGAGCAGACAAAGAGAACCAGAGACGGAGATGAAGACACAGAGACAGAGCTAAGAGAAGTCGGGGGAGAGAGAGAGAAACAGAGAAAGTGGTAGAAAAGCAGAAACAGGGAGGTTTATAGAAACAGAGACTGACAGAGAGAAAGACGGAATTTGAGAAAAACAGGAAAACATGGAAAGGGACATACAGACAGATAGCAGTGACAATTCCCTGGCAATTCAGTGGTTAGGACTCAGCACTTTCACTACCGTGGCCAGGGTTCCATCCTTGGTCAGGGAACTAAGATCCTACAAGCTGCACAGTGGGGAAAAAAGTTTAAAAAAAAAAAAGGCAGCAAGACAAGAAAATGCAACCCTGTATGCCTGAGGGACTCCTTCCTCATTGTCAACTTTCCACAGGGGAAAAGGTATGTTGTAATGTCACACACTTAATGGACCATCCTAAGGAATGTGGGTAAAAGGTGGTTTTAATATTTTGTGCATGAGTTAAAAGCAATGAATTCAGGCGATGCGTAGCAACATGGATAGACATTTAATTTAAGGCGGGATAAGTGAAGTGAATGGCACCCCACTCCAGTACTTCCACATCCATGGAAAACCCCATGGATGGAGGAGCCTGGTGGGCTGCAGTCCATGGGGTCGCTAAGAGTCAGACATGACTGAGCGACTTCGCTTTCACTTTTCACTTTCATGCATTGGAGAAGGAAATGGCAACCCATTCCAGTGTTCTTGCCTGGAGAATCCCAGGGACCAGGGAGCCTGGTGGGCTCCCGGCTATGGGGTCGTATAGAGTCGGACACGACTGAAGCGACTTAGCAAAGTGAAGTGAAAATCGCTCAGTCGTGTCCAACTCTTTGCGACCACATGGACTATACAGTCCATGGAATTCTCCAGGCCAGAATACTGGAGTGGATAGCCTTTCCCTTCTCTAGGGGATCTTCCCAATCCAGGGATCGAACCCAGGTCTCCGGCATTGCAGGTGGATTCTTTACCAGTTGAGCCACAAGGGAAGCTTAGGCAGGATGGATCAAAGTAAAGTATAGAAACTGAGATATATACTCAATACTGTTTATGCAAATTAAAAAACATGTCCATAATACGCATTTTTTAAGAGCACATATAAATGAAAAGATAAATATTATTATTATTATTATTTTAATTTATTTGGCTGTACCAGGTCTTGGTTGCAGCATATGGGATCTAGTTCCCTGACCAGGGATTGAACCCAGGCCCCCTGCTTCAGGAGCGTGGAGTCTTAGCCACTGGACCACCAGGGAAGCCCAAATGAAAAGATAAATATTAAACATGCATGACAGAACAGTGGCATGTGGTGAGGAGAAAAGGAGTAAGTCAGTGAAATAAGAAAAAGGCCCTTGGGAATTCCCTGGCAGTCCAGTGGTTGGTGCTCCGAATGCTCCCTGCCAAGGACCTGGGTTTGATCCCTGGTTGGGAATTAAGATCCCACAAGTTGTGAGAGTTTAAAAAGAAACTTTTTAAAGTTTAAAAAGAAAGAAAGAAAGGGGATTTATGTGATGACAGGCTGTGAAGTTAAATGTTATTAGTTTACTCCTGCTAGAAAAAATGTACTGTGACCTCTACCTCACACCGCACACCAAAGTTAATCTGAAATGGAACAGAGACCTATGTGTAAAAGCAAAATATGCAAAGCTTCTAGAAGAAAATATAGGAAAAAAGTCTTTGCAACTTGCAAGTAGGGAAAGACATCTCAAACTCCAGAAAGCACTAATCATAAAATAAAATTAATCACTATGCAAAGTGAAAAAAGCCAGACACAAAAAGCCACATACTGTATGATTTCCTTTACATGAAACATCTAGAACAGGCAAATCCATAGAGACAGAAGGCGGGTTAGAGGTGCCCGGGGCAGTCAGGAGTGGGGACAGGCGTGACTGCCAATGAGCATGGGGTTTCTCTTTCAGTGCTGAGAACATTCTGGAGTTAGATAGTGGTGATGGTGGCACAGCTTTGTGAATCTGCTAAAAATCACTGAATTGTGGACTTTATGGGATGGAGATTGTATCTCAATAAAAACAAATAAAAAATTAATCTATTTCTCTGCATTTGCGATCAAGAAAACAAAACACAAAGACTGTTCCAAGTTGGAGAACTCGGCTTCACCCCATGTAAGACACACATCCTCTTTTTGTTTGTTTTTATTTCAGATTTTTTTTTTTTTTTTCTGATGGGGGCAGTATAGTTTGGCCACACCCTGAGGCTAATGAGATTTTAGTTCCCTGCCCAGCACTCAAACCCAGACCCTCCGCAGTGAGAGCACGGAGTCCTAACAACTGGAGGGCTAGGGAATTCTCAAGTCACACATCCTCTTTGTTTTAGCAGCGTGCAAGCATCATGCCCTAATCACAGAGATGGGAAAGAAACACAGTGAAGAGCTACAAGAGGTCAGCTTTGCCCTTGGTGGAGAAGCCTGCCATGGCTAGCACCTAGCACAGTGCTTACGTATAAGTTGTGCTCAGTAACCGTGGAATGACTGAATGAGTCGAATGTGTCTCCCTCTCAATATATCTCACTGGCCCATGCTACGCAAGTGTCAAGTGGTGGGGAGACTGCCATGGGCTGGGGCTGGCTGCTCCTGGCAGAGGGGCAAGGCTGAGCCATAGCTTACTGGTCTTGGGGGTGAGGTAGACGCTCAGGGCTGTGACCCCATCCTCCGCTGGGTCCCGGTAGAGCTCGCTGACCAGGAGGTCATTGTCCTTCATGCGCAGGGGGAATTTCTGCACATCTGGGGGCGGCAAGGCACAGAGGATAAGCGGGTCAGTTCAAGGTAGCCCAGCCTTTCCCCTCCTCTCCCACCTCCGAGGGGAGGCTCTCGGATAGCTGGGGTGTTGGCCGCTGCTCACCCACATAGTAGATGGAGCCATTGTTGCAGCCCAGGAGCAGGAAGGAGCCGGCAGCGTCGTAACTGGTGATGGGTTGCACCTCCTGGACCTGGGGGTGGGGAGGGCTGTGGCCAGGGTGGCCCTCGCTGCGGCGCCCCTCGCGGTGGGCCTTCGCCTCTCTGCTCCAGCGCCACCCACCAGGCAGGGTTTCTAGGCTCACTCCTCCCTAGCCTTGCCTGGCCCAGGTCTGCATCTCTGACGTCTGTCTCTGAACGACTCTTGCTGGGCGCTATTTCTTAGTCTCTCCTTGACTTTGTACTTCTGACATCCCAACACTTCTTCTTTTTTTTTTTTTGGTCAGGCCATGCAGCTTGCAGGATCGTAGTTCCCCAACCAGGAACTGAACTTGGACCAGGGCACTGAAAGCGCACAGTCCTAACCACTGCACCACCAGGGAATTCCCTGACATTTCTTTTTTTTTTGTTTGGTTGTTTTCTCTTTTATTTATTATCCCTGACATTTCTTTATTCATCTCCATCTATCTCTCTGTGGTCCCTTCATCTAACACAATCATTTAGTCCCGGTCTCTCTCCATCCACCCTCTTTCTCGCTCTCTCTCTTGCCTCTGACTTCCTGTTTCTATTTATTTCTCTCCATTTCTGTTTCTTTCTCTCTTCTTTCTTTGCTTGTCCATCTCTCTCACCCAAACTCACACTTTAGAAAACAACGCTGTAAGTGTATATATATGTTGAACACACACATATTTTACGTGCTGGACAGAGCTTGGGGTGAGTGCAAAGAGAATGACAGACGTTTGCACATATGTCTTGGTTTCAGCCTCCTACACCATCTCCCCTTACCTGCTTGGCCACCCCAGTGCCTGAAGATCCCTCTCTTCCTTTCCAAAGCCACCACCCATCCTTCATGTCAGCTCAGCAGCCCCTCTTCCAGGAAAGCCTCCCAGATCCTCATTAGGCCTTTATCATACCCCACCTCACCCTGACACTGCATCTGGCCCACTACCAGATTCTTTGGTTCTTTCCTGGATAGGTGGGCCAGAAAGGAACCCCTCCTTAGGTCTGGCTTGCCTGGACGACTGGGAAAGAGGCAGCCAGGCTGGCCAGCTCCCTGACCTGCCAGTGCTTGGTGACAGCGTTCCACACGCCAATACGCCCTGTGTGGCTTGTGGCGATGAGCTGGTTCCCAACGAAGAACAAGGCTTCCACAGGCACCCCCAGGTGGAAGACTCCTGCAGAGGGTGAGAAGGGCTCTGCCAGGACCCCCTCTCACAGTGGGAGAAGTGGGGTGGCAGGGAGAACTCCAAGGGCCAGAGGATTCAATTCAGTCATGGAGTCTTTACAGACTAGAGGATTCCAGCAGGAATTACAGAGGATTACGATGGGCTAGATTCCTGCTGGGGTGTGGGACTCTAACGGGGCGTGGAATTCAGCTGAGATTTTCAACAAAGGGAAAAAACCCTACAGGGGGCAGAGGATTCTCACGAGGATTAAGATTGGTCAGGGAACAGATTAGTCTAAGGAGTCAGATTTCTTCTAATGGGAACAGATTCTAACAGGTTTGGGGATTCTACTGGCATGGAGAATTCGACCAAAGCAAAGAGATCTAACAGGGCCCTGAATTCTGACAGAGGAGAGAACTGTATGTGGGTGGATTTTTCTACCAGACCAAGGAATGCTAATGGGATACAGAATTTCAAAGGGTTGGCACATCGTAACAACACAAAGTCTTACAGGTATGAGAATTGTGTAGGGTGGCTGTTTTAACAAACCACAGGTTGGAGCAGAATTATAAAGGGTGAAAGGGTTCTAGAAAAAGCTTGGGGTCATACCTATCTCAGAGAGAAAGTCAAAGTGTTAGTCGCTCAGTTGTGCCCGACTCTTTGGGACCCCACCGACTGTAGCCGGCCAGGCTCCTCTGTTCATGAAATTCTCCAGGCAAGAATACTGGAGTGGGTTGCCCTTCCCTGCCCTGGGGGATCTTCCCAACCCAACGATCGAATCCGGGTCTCCTGCACTGCAGGCAGATTCTCTACCACTGAGCCACCAGGGAAGCCCAGGCTCCCTCTCTTACCTATCTCAGAGCCACCACCTTCTGGCTGCAGAGCCCACAGCAGGATCTCGCTGCCTGTGGCTACTGCCACCATCTTGTCATGCTCTCCCAAGGCCCCACCAAGCACCCGGGCTGTGAGTGCCAGGCGCTCAATGGGCCAGTCCAGGCGGGGACTGGAGAATACCATCTGCCAGCCGGAGGCTTCCTTCAGCCTGGAGGATTGGGGGACATCACCAACCTTCACCCTGAGCATCCCCTACCCGCATCAACAGGGCTCAAGGCCTCCTCCCACCACCCTCCCTGAGCACCTATAGCAGACAAGAAACTGGGTATAGGCCACGGCAATCCAGTTGTGGTGTCCACACACCAGGCGCACCATCCCCGGCTCCTCGGGTAGCCCTTAGGGGGAAAGGCAGGGATCAGGGCAGGGTCACAGGGCCCACTGGCTACCCCGATCTCCCATGAGACAGAAACGTACCTGACGGGGAGGGAGGGGATTTCTCATCCAGCATTCGGCCCAGCAGCCCTGCATTGCCCAGGTGGGGGGGCATCGTGTTGCTCCGTCGGACAGGGGCTGGGCGACCCCCTGCTTGCTGGGGCCCCACCAGGCTGTGCCGGTTGCGCCGCTTCACCGGGAACACTATGGCAGAAAGAAGGGGCAGAGCAACAATCATTGTGATAACTGTAAAAACTGTCACAGAGCAAACACTTAAAACGTGCCAGATACTGATTTTCCCACACAGGTAGCATCGTCTCCTAGAGAGAAGATTTTTGGTGGTGCAGAGACATGGCATTAAGTGACACTGAATCACAGTGAGCTGCTCCCTTATCAGTTCCTTTGAGCCCATCACAAAGAATCAGTTTGGGGCTGCGATGATAATGATATCTTTCCTTTTAAGAAATGGAAGCCTGTTCCCTTGGCAGGCAACAGCATCTACCCAGAGTTTACTTACACTGTTATGTTTAAGGATTATTTCACATCCACTTATTTATGGCATGAAAAGCAGTGATATAAAGCTTCTACTTAAAATAATAATAATAAAAATACAGGAACATAGTAAGAGAACAGTAAGTCTTCGTATTTGGCAAACTTCAAGAAGGTGACAGGTACTGACTGAAGTTAGGGAAATAAAGTCATAAACTGAACTCCCCAACTCTGTACTTTCTACCAATCAGCAAAGCATAGTAGACTACAGTTCCCAATAACCACTGGGGCATATTTTTCATGACCAGTGGGCTGGCTGCTCCTTGGGGATTACAGTCAATAACTCTCCTTTAATATTTCTCCCCTCCATGCAAAGGACACCAGTTCTCCCTAAGACTCTCTACAAGGAAATCAAAACTGGACTACAACTTCCATCAGGCTCCAAGGCAAGCTTGAGCCTCAAGGGGACTAGATTGGCCCATTGCCTCATTGGAAATGCAGTTTCCTACTTCCTCTCCAAGCATTAGTCAAAGCATCTGATGTAGAACTACAACTCCCATAGTGTCTCAGGGATCACAGCTGAGGCAGGCAAGGGCTGCAGCCTTATGGGAAATGTAGTCTTTAACCCCCCCACCCTCCATTCCCACCCTGTATTCCTTAGTAGTTCCCACCTGGTGGAGGCAGGTAACCAGTAAAGAGGACGTTTCCACAAGAAGATCGATCCAACTCTTCAAGAAGCTGTAGACGACGAACTGAGGCAGAAGGACTCACAGGCTGGGACTTGGAGAAGGCTGAGGCAGAACCTTTCCCCCTCCCCTATCTCCTTCTCCACAGAATACCACCACTCCCCTGAGACTCAGGACACTAAATCCAGTGCCCTCAGCTCTAACCCCACCTTCTTTCAGAAGTGAGAAGAAACAGAGGGTATCATTAGAGGGCTAGTTTTCTATGAGGATGCTAAGGGGGTGGGCCCACTTACCCAGAGGAGTCAGCCCATAGAACTGGGCTTCATGGAGGAGACTGGAACCGTGGACACCCCTGGGTAGTAGAATTGACTAGGTGTCAGGGTCTGGGGAGTGGGAGTGGGCAGAGAATTCTGAGGACCAAGATTCTGAAACTGCACAGAGAATCTCAAGAGGTAGCAAATGTTGATGGTATCAAGATTCTAAAGAAGAAATGATCTGGGTGGTGCAAACGTGTGTATGTGTGTGTGTGTGTGTGTTGGGGAGGGATATTCTAAAGAACTTAAGTGAACATTCTGAAGGGAAGAAGAGACTTCTCAAGGGGTAAAGACGTGGGGGACTCCCCATTATCTTCTATGCCCACCTAGGGTCCAACTCTTTGGTGCGCAGGAAGTTGAGGATGGGAGCAAAGACGGTGGGGTCCCTGTCGATGAAGATCTGCGGGGAAGGGAGGCAGAGAATAGATGGGGCAAAGAGCGGGGCCGAGTGGGGCTCCTGTCCCTCCTCCTACCAGCCGCCCCGTTTCAGCTCTCGCTCTACTCACGGCTCCGGTCTCATCTTTCAGTGTCGAGATGCGTCCGCTCAGAAGACTGCAGGGAGGGGACGCAGAGGTGTCACGGGCCGGAGTGTGTGTGACGGGGAGAT
Organism: Oryx dammah; assembly: GCF_014754425.2. Classification (NCBI taxonomy): domain Eukaryota; kingdom Metazoa; phylum Chordata; class Mammalia; order Artiodactyla; family Bovidae; genus Oryx; species Oryx dammah. The sequence continues at coordinate 15,379,592 of NW_024070197.1, forward strand.
GAGGTCTCCCCATACCCAACCCTCCCGTCCCCAACGCTAAACTCGCTTCCCCAATCACCTGGAGAAGAAGGAGTCTGGGATCCAGGTGAGAGTCTGGCGAGAGGTACTGAATCTGTGCGGGGACGGCGAGCGGACACGAGATGATGGAGGAGGATGAATGCGGCCCCCAGTCTCAGCACCGGGTAAGCTTCCCTCCCTCCCCCAGCATCCATCCAGGCTCCCGCGCCTCCAGCAGGGGGCGGAGCAATCCTTGATGGACAGAATTCCCCCCGCGGGAGAGGCGGGTATTCCCAGCCGGGTCCCCGGCCCCGAGAGTAATGACTCAAGGAACTCTTACACTCACCTCTTGCCTCCCACATTCAGATGAATCACCTCTCCAGGAGGCCCTCGACCCGGGACCCCGTCGACTGCAGGGGCCGCGGCCGCCATGGCCCGCGGGCTAGCCGGCCGGCCTGCACCCGCTTCCGGGTGTGTATCCCGCCCCCGCCCCCACCGCGTGCTCATTGGGCTTCAGACTCCCAGAGCAGCTGGCGATTGGGCAAAACCCTCGCCCATCGCGGTTCTCTTCTCCGCCTCCTTAAAGGGCCCCGCCTTTCCTGTCCTGGACGGGGCGGACCGAGCGGCTCCTTTGGGGAAGTTGAGTTACCACGGATAGCAGACTGTTCCTCATCCCTCTGGGATTCCCAATTTAGGAGTGGCATCTAGGTGCTTAATCGGGAACACGAGTTTGGACCTCGAAACTAGTCCACACCAAGAGGGACATCTAAATGTCCTCCGTAAAGCAGTTTCTTCCTGTCGCTCCACCCAATCCTCCTGGGCGCAGCCCATGAAACGCGAAGAAACCAGCATAGACCGTCAAAGCCAAAAGATTTATTATAGGTACATAGAGTGTGCGCCTGCCACACCTCTCCTCACCCCTGGACCCCAGCGGCTTCTCCAGGTGGCCATGGGGGCTGCCCACAACCCAGTTCCCCCGCTCCCCAGGGAGGTGCTCCAGCCAGAAGCATGCAGGGGGGAGGGCTTCCCCTCGCCCCTCCCCTCACGATGTCGTATTTACAACTGGAGGGGGGAGGAGAGAGGAAGAAAGTTTTGAGCTTTGACGCCCCTCCCATTAAAAGCCTTCGCGGATGCGGGGCGGGGGAGGAGGAGGTCGACGTTTTGCAAAAATAAACTAAGGAATTACCGCATGGCTCTGAGACAGCGGAGTGCGGAGGCTAGGGCCCCTTTCACGCCTCCTTCCCAGACAGAGATCAAGGCAGCATTGGAAGTGAGGTAAAGGCGGGGAGGGGGCGTCCCCTCCCCACCCCCTAGCACCCTGGATGGTCCAGGGGACCTCACCAGCGCCCCCATGCCCGTCCCTAGGGCGGAGGGGGGGGACGGGAATTATCGCCCCTACCACCCCAGCTTCGTGGGGCAGGGGGCTGGCTCAGCTGGCCCCTTACCCGCCCCCCGCCCCCCCAAGCTCAGTTATTGCATAAAAATAATAGAGCCCCAGCACCTGGGGTGGGGGTGGCGAGCGGGAAGGGGCCGAGATATGGCTATAGGGGCAGCAATCCCCCCACCACTTCTTGGGGTGCAGGAGAAGTCCCCTCCTTTCCAGTGCCAGTCATGGCGCGTCCTCAGTGTTGGTGGGACTAGGGGCTCCCGCCCCTGCGGAAGAGAAAGTGTCTTTGTGCCCACGGTGCAGGGAGGAGGGTCGAGAAGGTGGGAAGTCACTTCCGGCGCCCGCTGGCCCTGCGCTCCCCGGCCTCCCGCTTGGGGTTGCCCTCGTCTGTGGACGACGTTGTGGGTTGTGTCTGGCCCCAGCGGGCGATTTCGGCGTGTTCACCAACCGAGGCGGCCACAGCCTCCAGCCAGCCGTTCATCTCCTCCTGGAGAGAGAAATAGCGCACATAGTCGATATTTGGAAGAGAGGAGACTGAGTAATATATGAGTCTGGAATCTGACTGCCCACTCTGAACCTCAGCTTCCTCATCTATTAAACGGGGTAATAATAAAAATAACAACAACGATGATGATGATGTAAATAGTTACTTAGTTACTTAGTACTTATTTTGTGCCTAGCTCTTCCTTAGTGGCTCAGACAGTAAAGAATCCCTCTGCAATGGAGGAGACCTGGGTTCGATCCCTTGGGTTGGGAAGATCCCCTGGAGAAGGGAATGGCAACCCACTCCAATATTCTTGCCTGGAGAATTTCATGGACAGAACAGCCTGGCAGGGGGCAGTCAGTCCATGGGGTCACAAAAGAGTCGGATACGAGGGAGTGACTAACACACACACACTGTTCTAAGCACTTCTATGGATCAACTGACTTAATCCAATGCAATTGGATTATATCTAACTCCCACTATAGAGATAAACAACAAGAAACAATAATATCAGCAGACACTGTATTTTCCCAGCTCAGTAAGTATTCTACTTGTATCAACTTATTTAATTCTCACAATAACCCTATGATGGAAATCTATTTTTACTTCCATTTTAAAGATAAGTAAAAGAGAATAAAGGCCTACTTCATAGCTTCTTGGGAAGAAGATGAATGGGTAGCAAGTGTTACTATTTTTAACATCTCTTCAAACCACCTCTGTGCCTGCTCCTCCTCCCCTTACCTTTCCCCTTAGCCCCAGTCCCAAGGTCCACTCACATTCCTTTCTCTCATCTACCTCCTCGACCCCTCCCCACAGGCCTGTCCTGGTCCAGCCTTGTGCTCTCCCACCTAGGTCCCTGCCTTGGCCACCTCCTGTGCTTCCCTCTTCCATTCTTGCCCTCTCCAATCCACCCTGCACACTGGTAGCCAAAGGCAGGTAGCACACTGGTAGCCTTTCTTATGCAGCACTGTAACCTTCCCTTGCTCGAAGCTCTTCCACGGATTCCTCATGCCCTTAGAATTGCTTTTTTGTTTGTTGTTCTGTTTTTGCAGCTTGTGGGATCTTAGCTCCCTGACCAGGGATTGAACCCCAGCCAGCCCTCAGCAGTGAAAGCGGAGTTCTAACCACTTGACTGCCAGGGAAGTCCCCCCCTAGTGTACTTAGAATAAATGCTAGCCTCCTCTGAATGACCCACAGTGTCCTTAGAGATCCAGCCTCAGGGAATCTTTCTAAGAAATTTCTTCCTTGAACTGTCCTTCAGCACAGTTAACCCTTTGCAATTCTGTACCTCTGTTTCCTTGCACTTGCAGTTCATTGTTTTTTTATTTTTTAAAGCTAATGGCCTCCTAACTTTTCAGTCTCATCTCAGAAGCCAAGGCAAAGAAGTTGGACTTTATCCTGGGGCCTCCAGGCAGCCCTTCTGATCCTCCATCTTCCACAGTTTGGCTAGGAACTTCTGAACTCTCATTGCCATGGGCTTGCCCATTCAGCCCAGGTAACTCTGGCTTGCACTTTCCCTCTTCATAGCCCCATCACTCAGGGCCAGGAGCCAGCCAGCCAGCCAGTTGGTTCCTGAGGTTGGAATAGGGAGAGAAAGGAACGGATCTCACCTCATCTTTAGCCTGGAGCAAAAACTCACTGCCGTCCTGGGTCCTGTGGGAGAGGACACAAGACTTGGGGGCTCCAGGACCAGGGGCCCAGCCCACCCATCCACCCATCTACCAACTGTCCTCCAGGGGAGCACGGTATTGTTGGGAGGGGGAAGCTGGGTCTGGGAACCTCCCGCCCACCCATTGAGGGGGCTCACTGGAGCTTGAAGACATGCTTCTTTTTCTTGTAGTCACTAGCCACCTCGCTGGTGGCCTTGTGCAGGCTGAGCAGTGGCTCCCCGCCGTGTGTGCCCCCAGATGCCGGGCCCTTGGCGTCCTTGTAGAAACCCAGCTCCCCCTTGCTGAGCACGCAGTACAGGCTCACCCATGACCTGGGGCGATGAGATGGGGCTCAAGGCAGAGTCGAAGCACTCTGCTTGGGTATTCTTTATTGATACCCTTCGGGGGCCGAATATGCCTGAGCCTTCCTCCCTCTGGGCCTTTGCCCTAGTTGAGCCACACGCCGGGAGTACTCCTCCTTATGGCAGTTGTGGAGCTGAGAGGAGTGTCTGTCTCTGGGAACCAAGCCTTTGCCCAGACTGGCCCCTGCTGGAACTGCTCTTCCTTATCCCCTCCCACACTGAAATTCCTGAAGGCAACACTTAAGCTGTCTCCTCCACAAGCCTTTGCTTGGGCATGTTCCTTGTTACTCCACCCCTGCTCACCCTCATCCCCAGAAGGGCTGATCTACTGGCCTACGCCTGAAAAGAGGAATTCTTATTTCCCCATTCAACCAAAGCCCCAACCGAAGAGGAAGTCTCCCACAAGCAAAATACTCTTAAAGTGCCCCTTGGTCTCAGTACAAGGAGGAAAGGCTAACTCCAGACCCCACAGACAAAACCTCAATCTGTCCCGCCCAACTCATTCTGCTTGTTCAACTCTTCCCTTTTGGATTCCACCTCTCCCTAGATTCTGACTCCCAGTTGGACAATCCCGAGCTGGACTCCCAAGACTAGACACATCACTGTTAGGCCCCCCATCCAGGAGGAAACCTATATGAGGTGCCCCCCACTCGTCAGTTTCGGATCAGTCTCTCATCAGACCCTTCCGCAATCTGAAACTGAAATAAATTCACCCACCCTACTCATTGGCTGAAGGACCTCTCCAGGCTCCACCTCACAGATCTTGAGAACCCTCTAGACTAGATCCCATATCTAGTTTGCTGTTAGCTCTAGTTTACTCCTGGGTTGGTTGATCTGAGACTTGAGTGGCAATAACGCCTTCTTCAGGTCTCGTCCCATCTAAGCTCCACCGGCTCACCCATTGGACACACTAACCTTAAGCCCCGCTTCTCAGGTTCATTGCTTGACTCTGAAGTTAAGGCCCCCTTCTCAGGCCCCGCCTACCCCACCACGGGTTGGGCGCCCAGAGTTTTGCCCCACCCCTTCTCCAGGTCCACCTATTCATTCATTGGACACTGAGCTTGGAACCCGCCTTCCAAAACCCCGCCCACACGCTCACCGGTTGGACGACTTGCGGTTAGCGTCGAGCTCGCGCTTGCGCAGCAGGAAGCCCTCGTGCTGCACTGTGTGAGTGGGCGGTGGTGGAGGCGCGGGGGCGGAGCCGCCCTGGGCCGGGGCGGAGCGCGAGCGCCGGCTTCCCCCGCCCTCACCACCCTCTCGGGGCCGAGGCCGCCGTCTCGGCTTGGGCCGGTCCCGAGCCCGCGGCCGGTCCGGCCGAGGTGTCCGCTCGGGCAGCTCAAGCCCGTTGGGCAGGCGGCCGGGGGGAAGTTCGCGAGGCTGAGGCAGCGAAGGCTGTGTGAAGGGAGGGGGAAGAGGGGTGCTGTCCATAGTGGGGCGTGGGGAGCCATCTGTCTGGGGGAACTCACGGGCCTGGGGGGTCCCATCTGTCTGCAGGGTTATCTGTCTTGGAGGCGAGTCTGGGAGGACCTCAGGGTTGGAGTCCCAACGCTTAAGGGCTCCCCGGATCTTGGGAGTGGGCCTGTCAGGGCTCATGTTTGGAATCCCTCTAGATCTTGGGGGTATGGGGTCTGGTCCTATGGAGGTGGGGATACGGGCAGGTGGGTGTCCCATCTATCTGGAGGATGAGGAATCTGGGGCTTTCTCTGTTTGTGTATAGTTGTCAGGCAGGACTATTGAGACCCCTGCTGTGCTTAGAGGAAAGGGTCTAGGACAAATGTGGGAAGTCTGGAGAGTGTGTGTGTGTGTGTGTGTGTGTGTGTGACTGCTGTCCATCCCAAGAGTCTCTGCACAGTTCAGATAGGGGGCAGGGCTAGGCTCCTGTGTTTCTGGAATCCTAATTCCTGCTCTGAGAGGGGCCCCCATACCCCCACCCATGCCGAGGCTCAACTTACCCCAACAGGGAGCCCTGGGCCTGCCTCTTTCTCCTGCAGTTGCTCCACAATGTCAGCCAGGGTGGCCTTCCTGGGGGCAGGGGCGCAGAAAGATTCACTGGGACTGGGATGCCTTCTCCCAGAGACCAGCCTGGGTGGCCGGAGGAGCCTCCACATCTTAGCCTGAGAGGCCAGGTCCCCGTCCACTTCCGCAGCTGCCTGTCTTGGCTGTCTGCCTTACACACCACAGGTGCTCAGCACTGTCTGCGAAGTGGACGATGGAACCTCTCTGCCCTCTTGAGTTTTAAGCAACACAAAGACCAAAATGCAAACCGGTGCCCTCAAGCCTTTGAACACACCGTTGCCTTTTCCACCCATCCCCTAAGCTCTCAGGCTCCCTGGATTTGCCCCCTCCCAGCCCCTGATGACTCTGCATCATACTCTCCAGTGACAAGTCTGTTTCTTCCCCTGGACTGAGCCACATGAAAGCAGGGCTGGAGCTGGTTGGGTCGTTGCTCTCCCTAGCACACATCACACACAGAGTGGGCGCTCGACCAGTGTTCGTGAAATACAAAACTTAAAAGCGGTCTGGAAATCGCTGTCACTGAAACGTCTTTGACCAAAGGCCTCTTTCTGGGGACACGGCTGATTGAAGTGATCGACATAACACATTCTCATTAGTTCTGGATTCTGAAAGGTCTGGGTTCCAGTCTTGTTTCACCCAAACTGAGTGACTTGCCCTCTCTGAGCCTCAGTTGCTCCATCCATAAAATGTGTGATTACAGCCCCCAGTTTATAAAGTGGAGATGGTGGTGAAGGATCTTAACTTCAATCAGAGAGGTCATGGTTCCACTGTTAGCCCAGTGGAGAAACTGAGATGCAGAGAGGATGAAATCCTTGCTCAGGGTCACCCAGGGGATTTGAAGCAGGGGTCAGGACCCGGTACCTGACAACCTTCACCTGAAGGAAGCCACTGCCACTGTGGGTTATTGAGCGCGACTCCTACCCTCTTTCAGCTTCTTTCCACACCCCTGTACAACGGGTACCACGAATGTATCTAGGGAGCTAAGCCATCCTGAGCCTGGGAACCCTCGCCTCTGGGCCTGCGCGAGCCCAGGAGCGCCCCTTGTCCCCCTTCCTTCGCTCCCTAGGCCTCACCCCTTGGCCAGGTCTCCTCTGATGGGCATCTCCTGCTCGCTGGACTCCTGCCGCTCCAGCCGCCGCTCCCGCCGCTCCCGCCGCCTCTCCATCTGCTCGTAGCGGCCCAGAGTAAGGCTGTGTGCCACCTCGTGCTCCGTTGACTCCTGCCGGTCGGGCCGCCGCCTCCGCGCAGCCTCCTCGGATTGATCGGCCGATTCCTGCCGCTCGGGCCGCCGCCTCCTGGTCAGCTCCTCCGCGCGATCAGCTGACTCCTGCCGCTCGGGCCGCGGCCTGACCTGCTCCGCTGCGACTACCGCAGGGGCCCCCGGGGACTCAACGGCTTCTTCTGGTGCCGCCGGCTGGGCCGTAGGCTCCACCCTCCCCGGGACCTCGGGCAGCCGGTCGATGCGCGGCTGGAGGCGCTCCGGCTTGAGCTCCTGCCGCACGTACCCCACCCGGGTCCGCACCTCAGCCGAGAGCGTGTCTGAGGCCCGGCGGGCCAGCGGCTCCAAGCCCCTCTCAGAGCCCCCTGGCCGCAGCAGGGGCGCGGCCTTGGCCGCCAGTTCCGTAGGGTCTCCAAAGAACTTGCGCCCCAGGAGAGGGGTGGGCGGCTGCTTGCTCTGTTCTGCCTTGAGTTTCTCAATCTGGGGACAGAGGGGCCAGGCTCCAGTGGAGGGGCAGGGTGGAGGTGGGGGCTGGGAAGGTGGCTCTGGGTCGTCTGCCTCACCGCCCAGTTTATTGGTTCTTAACAGTGAAAAAGCAGGGTTGGCCAGAAGCTTAATTCCTATTTTCTCCAGCAAACACCTAGCGCTCATTTAATAACGGGTTAAATCATCACTTTCTGTAGGTGCCTTTCCATTCCCACCCATTGCCTCCTTCCTTCAGGATCTTGAGACTTTTTATTACAATGATCTCATCATTCTTCAAGTATCAGATCAGACTCCTCTCAGGCCAGGACAAGTGCTTCTGGGCTCTCACGTTCCCCTGTGCTTCCCCCAGCCTAGCCCTGGACTGTCACTGGTGTCTGTGACAGTCTGTCCCCTCTCCCTTCAGAGCTCCCCTCGCCCCCAGGACTGGAAACACAGTGATGGTCTGTCTCAGCCCTCATTCAGCACAGCGTGGAGGCTGTGTATTGGCCTGTGTGTTGGTCTCATATAGAGAGATGGACGTGGGGCTGTGGGGGGTGGGGTCTGGGGCAGGAAATGGGGTGCTGACCGTGGTCAGGCGCCGCAGAGAGCTGAACCTTTCTTCCCAGGCTGCAGCGGCTTTGCGGAAGGCCTCGTGCCGCCGGATAAGCTGTTCCACTTCGTCCACACTGCTGCCCAGCTCCCGGCTCTGCAAAAGCGGCTCCTGGGCCGTCAGCCAGGCATCGGCCACCACTGCCTCTTGGGCAAACTGGTGCACTTCCAGCACTGAGGAGAGACATTCAGGCGAAGGGTGCTGGGGGCACCCGGGGGCCCTACCTGGGGGCTGTTTTCTCTGGCCTTCCACACCCCCTCTGGCTTCCTCCATCCCAGCCCTGGCCACTGTGGGCTTTGCAGGAAGGTGAAGGGCTGGGCTATTTCTGAGGACACCAGCTTCTCCCCTAGGTGCTGGGAGTCAGTGCCAGGGCAGCCCCCTTGTCCACTCGCCCAGGCCTTCATGTTTGGGGATCCGGGGGTATGCAAGCATGACTCTGTCACCCTCTGGGCACTTCCTGACATGCTGGGGCGTGATGTCCTTGTGCCCTGGGCCCCGTGTGTCTGGGCCCACACTCACTCTGCTGCAGCCACTCCCAGTGGCGGTCCCACTTATCCGACACTTCCTCCTTCCTGGTCCCCAGCTTGTCCAACTGCGCCTGGATCTGGGAGTGGCAGGTGGTTGGGAGAGGCATCAGGGCTGGCCCCCCACCCCGATGGGCACAGAGGACAAAGGGGAACCCCCAGCCCCCCTCCCACCTCATCAGCCATGGCACTCTTGTTGAGCAGCAGAGAGCGCCCCAGCTCCTGGCAGGCTGTCAGCTCTGGCATCCGTGCCTCCAGTTCAGTCTTCAGGCCCTGGTGGTAGTTCATGAGCACCTCCACCGATGACACGTCCCTACAGTGGGTGGTGGGTAGGGATCTGAGCCACGGGCCACCTCCCTCAACCCACCCCATATACACTTGTGATGAGCCCAGATCCCTCAGGCTGGCGCTCTCCCCGTCCACCTCCCACAACCAGGTTCTGAGGGGCCAACCTTCTTCACTGATTCAATGATTCCGACTTCTCCCAGAGTGCTGAAATGTCCCACTTCAGTGATTCTGAGAATTTCAAGATCCAATTTTTCTAATCCTCTAAAGCTATACTTCTGAAGCTTCCACTAACCTATGATTCTAAGTCTATGCTGTCCCAGAGGGTAACCACCAGACATGCGGCAGTCAAGCACTTGAAATGTGGCTACTTTGATTTGAGATGTGTTCAAGGGTCAAGCAGACACCATACTTTGAAGATTTAGTATAAAAAAAGAATGAAAAATAACTCAATAATTTTAATATTCACTTCATGCGGAAGTAATCATATTTGGAGTATCCTTGGTTAAGTAAAGGGCTTCCCAGGTTGGGCTAGTGGTAAAGAATCTGCCTGCTGATGCAGGAAACTTAAGAAACACGGGTGATCCCTGGGTCAGGAAAATCCCCTGGAGGAGGGCATGGCAACCCACCCCAGTATTCTTGCCTGGAGAATCCCATGGACAGAGGAGGCTGGCAGGCTACAGTCCATAGGATCACAAAGAGTCGGACATGACTGAAGCAACTTAGCACACACGCACACACGAATGGGTTAAATAAAATGAATTACTAAAATGAATTTTCACTTGCTTCTTTTTACTTTTTCTAATGTGGTTACAAGAAAATTTTAAATTATATATGTGGCTCACATTTGTGGCCTGTGTTGTATAATTATTGGACAGTGCCGTTCTAAACTATCATATGGCCAAAACAAATTCCAAATTTCTGAAGGTTCCATCAGTCAACAAGTATAGCCCAATAAGACTTAATATGTCCAGGGACTTTCCTGGCAGCCCAGTGGTTAAGATTCCACACTCTCACTGCTGAGGAACTGTGTTCAATCCCTGGTCAGGGAACTAGGATCCCAGAAGCCAAGCAGTGTGACAAAAAAAAAAAAAAAAGATTTAATGTTGAATATGTTCAAATTTATTTCTGATCACTCACATTGTAACAATTCTTACCTAAGACTTAGTATGCCTAGAACAGTCTCCCTGATTCTCCCCTGTCCCCCAAACATACCCTCCCTGAAATTCTCCACCTCAATAAATTCACCCATCATTCATCTATAACTCCTCTTTTTTTCCCTCAGCTCAGGAACCTAATCCATCAGTCAAGACTGGACATTTATAACTTTAAAACATACTCTGTGAAATGGGCTTCCCTGATGGTCCAGTGGTGAAGAATCTGCCTGCCAATGCAGGGGACACAGGTTCAATCCTCAGTCCAGGAAGATCTCACGTGCCTTGGGGCAAATAATCCTGTGTGCCACAACTACTGAGCCAGAGTTCTAGAGCTCATGAGCTGCAGCTACAAAACCATGTGCCTAGAGCCCGTGCTCTGCAACGAGAGGAGCCTCTGCAATGAGAAGCCTGCACACTGCAGCTAGAGGGTAGCCCCTGCTCGCCACAACTAGAAAGGCTGCAGCAACGAAGACCCAGTGCAGCCATAAATCAATTTGTTTTAAAATAACTCAGCTTAGGGTAGAGGGGGTGGAGGGGAGTACATACATGAAGACTGGCTGGGTATCCACTGTACACATGTGGGTTCTCTCTGTTACTGCTACTTCAGTGGAGAGTTGAAATTTCTTATAATAAAAAGATTTTTTAAAATCATTTTTTTCTAAAATTGGTCACTTTTTCCCATTTCTTCAGCCACCACCCTGAGTCAAGCCAACGTCACCTTGTGCCCTGGATGATGGCAGGAGCCTCCTGAGCAGCCTGCCTGCTTCTACCCTGGCTCTCCACACTCTCTCATTTTCCACAAGCACCTGGATTTATCTTTCTCAAATATACATCATATCACATCACCCCCTCCTCCTGCTCTAAACTCTCTGGTGGCTCCCATTTCACTCCAAAAAAGGCAAACTTCTCACCACACCCAGCACTCAGTCATGTCTGACTCTTGGAGGCCCCATGGACTGCTGCCTGCCAGGCTCCTCTGCCCACGGAATTTTCCAGGCCAGAATACTGGAATGGGGTGCCATCTCCTACTCCAGAGATCTTCCTGACCCAGGGATCCAGCCCATGTCTCCTGCATCTCTTGCTCTGGCAGGTGGATTCTTTAACACTACCACCATATGGGAAGCCCTCACCATGCTATTTCCCCCCTAACCTCATTTCCTACCACTTTCCACTCTCCCACTCACTCACTCTGTCCAGCCACAATGATCATCTAGCTTCTCTGCAAACATATTTAACCACAACCTACCTCAGGGCCTTTGCTGATCCTTTCACCTGGAAGACCCTTCCCCCAAAACTTTACCCAACTCAACATCACTGCACTCAGGTCCCCTTACATTGCTTTATTTTTCTTTTATTACTATCTGGAATAATATTAAGTGTTTGTTTACTGACTTATCTGTTGCCTGATTCCTCCCTCAGAATGTCAGCTGCACCGGTCAGGGGCTTGACCTTACACACATACAGTGCGTGCGTGTGCGTGCTAAATTGCTTCTGTCGTGTCTGACTCTGTGACCCTATGGACTGTAGCCCACCTGGCTCCTCTGTCCATGGGATTCTCCAGGCAAGAATACTGGAGTGGGTTGTCACGCTCTCCTCCAGGGGATCTTCCTAGCCCAGGGATCAAACCTACATCTCTTACGTCTCCAGAGTTGGCAGGCGGGTTCTTTTACCACTAGCACCACCTGGGAAGCCCTCTGGCATACGGTAGGCATCAATAAATATTTGCTGAGTAAATGAATGCAGACTCAAGCGCTCACAGTCACAGAGACAATGCTGTGTATCCACTACTCTCCACCTCCTTGTTTTCCTGGACACACTGCTGGACTACATTTCCCACAGTCCCTAGCAGACAGGTTTGGCCCACTGAGCCAAAGGGATGCGAGTGCAGGTTTAGTCTCTACAACCTCCGGTTGTATCCTCAGCTCTCTTTTCCTCATCTGTAGCTGGATGTAGAAGGCCCAGCCACTCATGTCAGGGCTGATGACAGAAGAACACTGGTCCCCAGCCACTGTGGGAGAGGTTTCTGCTGCCTACTCACATCAAACCAGGATGTGAGCAGTCAGTGCCTACTAGGTCAAGCCCCATATACACCTCCCCATCCCTATCCTGGCTTTAATCCATCCCAGGCTGTGACACCCCTACAGAGGCAGAGAATGCCCTGTGCTCTGAGCTCGATGCCAGGCGTGACACGGGGTCTTCACACACGAGGAGCCTGTAGAACAAGGCATGGCAGGCGGTGGAGCCACGCAGGTATTGGCTATGGTGATTTTTTTTTTTTTTTTTATGGGAAGGGGACTGTGGAGGGGCTGAGAGTGGCTGCCCGGAGGCAGGGAGGAAACCCGAGGTGGGAAGAGGGGCACCTGGGCTTGTCAGCTGCCCCAATCTGGCCGGCGATGCCATCCATCCAGGAGAGCAGGTCTCGGGCCTGGTTGTGGAATCGCAGGGCGTCGGCCGTGGAGCTCACGTGCAGGCGGGCGTCCTCGCAGGCTGCCAGCAGCTCCTTCCAGCCTTGCAGCACCTCCTGCTCCCGGCTGGCGATGGCCTCCGCGTGCTCGCCCGCGTACACCGTCCGCAGCTGGGCTGCCCCCTCCTGCAGCTGCCGTACCTGAGGGTGACACGGGGTCGAGCACCAGCCCTCCATGGGGATCCAGGCTCCACCTCTCCCCCACCTCCCATTTGCAGACTGGGTGCAGAGCCTGAAGAAGTAAGGAGCCTACACCCTTGAGATTCCAGTGGGATCTATTCCTAGCCACTGCCCGCTTTCTTTTTGACCTTCGCACTCTCTGACTTCTTTTCGACCCACTACCGTATTTCTCTCACGTCTGCTGCCTAATGTTTCTGTGACTGACCTGCATTGTGACTTCTTTTACACCTACCGTCAGGTTTCTTTCAGCCCACTGTCTGACTTCTAGTCTGAGAGCTCTGTTTCAATTGGGGCTGCCACCTCACTTTTTCAGGCCCACCTCTGTCTTGGTTCAGACCCACGTGATTTCTTTCAGGAAACCGTTCCTCACCCTGACATCTATTAGACGTGCTGTCCAATTTTTTCAAGCCACTCCGTATCACCCAATTTCCTTCAGAATTGCTATTCGATCACTAGCAGGTCTCCCATCCAATTTCCACTAGCTCTGCTGTGTGAGTTAGAGTCACTGCTCACTCTCCATGGTTTCAGCCACTTGTCTTCTTTCAGAGGACCATCATCTCTGCGTCAGATCCACCCCATAATCACTATCAATCTCTCTACTTGACTTCTCATGGTCTTTCATATCATATATATAAAACAATTGTCCAATTTCTACCTTCCACTACACCTACAACCCTATTTCCTTCAGTTCTGTGGCTTGCTTCCCGTGAGGCACACAGCTTCATTTTCATCTGGTTTCTCAGATCTACCTCTTAATTCCTATCAAACCCACTCCCTGATTCCTATTAGCCCTGATTTCCATCCATGAGATCCAACCCCATCAAATTTCTTCAGGGGAAATCGTGTGATTTCTATCAGAGACCTGCGCTCTAATTTCTATTTGCTTTGCAGCCAAATTTCTCTCAACTTCCTTGCAGTTCTTTTTTAGACTCTCCATCAGGCTTTGGGTAAGATTCACTTTGCAGTTTTCAAGGGAACCCCTGCCCAACCTCCACTGGAAACACTGTCTGATTTCTATTAGGCATTCTATACCCTCTTTTTTCCCTGTCATTGTTTGATTCTACGCACCATGCAACCAGTCCATTTTCTACCTGCCCCATCATATAACTTCTCTCTGTTCTGTGGTCTGTTTTCTGTCTATTCCACTGTCTAATTTCAACGTGGTCCACAACCTGATTTTTGCCAGCGCTGCCGCCCCCGTCCTCTGGCCACACTGCCAGGCCCTCCCACCAGCCCCTCCTGGCCACCAGCCCCCTACCTGGGACACAAGGAGCTGCAGGTCATGTTCAAAGGCGCGCAGGGTCCGCTGCATGGAGCTGGCACTGGGTCTCGGCTCCGGCGGGGTGGTCAGGCGAGGCAGTCGCCTCCGCTTCTCCTCAATCTGTCCTTGGAGTTCTCGGGCATCACTGAAGAACTTATGCAGCTCCCGAGAGGCAGCCAGCAGTTGGGCCCGCGTGCCCATAAGCTCCAGCAACTCGGCCCAGGCCTCATTCAGCCCGTCCTTCCACTCGGCCATGGTGGCCGCCGCTGTGTGGCCACACTCGATCAGCTCATCCACCATCTGGTTCACGGCCGCCAGCCGCTCCCGCCCTGCCGTGCCAGTCTCGCTGGCGAATTCTGAGAATTTCTCCTGTAGCACCTGCCACCAGGGAGTGTGGGGGGGTGTGCCATCATGGCAAAGTGCTGTAGACACGAGCCCCCTCCAACCCACCATCTGTGGCAGAATAACAACACTAATGGTGACCATCAGAACAAAACAGAACATCCCACACTTACTGAGAACTCACTCTGTAGCAATAATAGTAACAGTAATAATAAAACAAGGCAGTTCAGATGGTAAAGAATCTGCCTGCAATGCAGGAGATCCAGGTTCAATCCCTGGGTCAGAGACTCCTTAGAGAAGGAGATGGCAATCCACTCCAGTATTCTTGCCTGGGAAATCCCATGGACAGAGGAACCTGGCACGCTATAGTCTCTGGGGTCGTAAAAAGTCGGACCTGACTGAGCAACTAACAAGACCCTAAGCATAGTAACTAACACTGTGTTAGGCTCCGTGGGTGTTCAGTACTGCCCTAAGTGCTTTTTTGGGGTCCCTAACCTCTGGAATCTAACGCCTGATGATCTGAGGTGGATCTGATGTAATAAAAATAAAGTATACGATAAATGAAATGCGCTTGAAACATCCTGAAACCATCCCCATCCATGGAAAAATCATCTCTCATGAAACTGAACCCTGGTGCCAAAAAGGGTGGAGCCACGGCTCTACATTATATTTATCCATCAGTGACTCAACAGAGCCATGAGGTGGTGCTATTACAATCGCCCTATTATGGGTGGGGAAACTGAGGCCCGAAGAACCTTAGTAGCAGACACAGTGGCCCCTGGATTGCTGTTTATTCCTAATGCTGCTCACCGTGACGTGCTCAAAGTCCTGGCCGAGCTCAGGGGAGCCGGCCACCACCTCCTTCTCTGCGATCCAGTGCTCGAGCTCGTCCACCTGGCGACTGAGCTGGTACAGCCAGTACTGCTGCTCCAAGCCCACCCGGCGCTCCTCGCCCAGCTCCTTGAGCGCCACGTAGAGGCGGTCCACCTGAGACTGCCGCCGGCTGATCTGCTCGCTAAAGGGGGACAGGGAGGGGACAGGGAAGGGCAGGGATGGCGCCTCCCCGCCCAGACTTCCAGGACAGAGCTCTGAGCCCCTGCCACCCCCCTCAGGGCAGGGCTGTGTTTCTCTGAACCTTCAGGCAGAACTGAGTCCCCCCCTGAGACTCCTTCATGCAGGGCTCTGTTTTCTACAAGTCTTGGATGCAGCCAACTCAGCACTTGCATCTCAGGGCTCAAGGAAAATTCTGCTTCCCTAAGCTTGATAACCTCATCACTCCCTCTCACCCCCTTGGGTGCGCCCAGCTTTCCAGGCTGTGGTCCCACACCTGGCCCTTCTAGGGACTCCAGACCCCTTACTTGGTTCCCCAGCCAACCCACCTAACCCCCACTCAGGATCTCCAGGCTCAGAAGGACAGAGGTCGAGCCTTGCGCCTCTGTCTCAGATCTCACCCCTGGGCCAAGCCTCCTAGATGTGGCCCCTACACTTCACCTCAGAGAGGCCACATGACCTGCAGTCCAGGAGGTCTCAGGCCACACCCATTCACTGTGCTCCAGGCTTTTCTGTCCTCCCAGAGCGGCCCAGACATTGGGTAGGAAGAGAATCCTTCCTGCCCTGAGCTCGCTCTTCTTCCCTCAGTCCTAGACAACTCCTCCCACACACTCAAATCCTAGTGCTCCTGGCCCCACCCGTTCAAACATCCTTGCACACTGCTCCTCCATGCGGGGACACCAACCACTTGCCAAAATCCTAAAGCACCAGCACGGGGCCAAGAGGGACCCAACCCTCCCACCCCAACATCCAGTCCTGGCCCTGCCCCAATTTCCAACCGCGAAGCTCCAGATCCTGCCGGACCATCCCCTAAGAACTGGCCCCGCCCACCTGTCTGGGTGCCCCATCTCCAGCAGCGCCCGGCACTGGCGCGACAGCTGCGCGATGCTCTCCTCGTAGTTCTCCACGCCCTGCTCCAGCTGCACGTGCTTCTTGAGCAGCTGCAGGGTGCTCTGTTCGTCCTGGGGACACACGGCGCCCGCGATGAGGCGCCAGCGGCCGACCCCGGGCTCCAGCGCTCCGTCACCCCGCTCCCCCCCCCCCGCCCCGCCCCGGCCCCCCGCACCGCCAGCCCGGGCGCACCTTGCCCTTGTCCTCACTCATCATGAGCAGCTCCTGCTCGCCCAGCCACGCCTCCACCTCGGCCACGTCGAAGTAGTACTGTTCCACCTGGAAGGCGGCGTCGAGCACCTGCTGCCGCCGCTCGGCCGCCTCCCGCAGCCCGGCCCAGGCGCCCTGCAGTTGCTCCTGGCCGCGGCGCACGGCCTCAGCCTCGGGGCTGCGCAGCGACGCCAGGGCGCCCGCGCGCTCCAGCACCTCCTCCAGGCGCGGCCCGTGCGCCTGGATCTCCCGCCGCAGGCCCTGCGGGTGGGAGAGGAGAGGGGCGTTCAGAGGCTCGGCGCCTGCACGACTGGCACCGCCCAGGAGAGAGTGACAAACAGCCGCAGATCGCTGACGACGAGCCCGATACCACATGTCTCCTCAGTCATCCTCCCCTTGTTGCAGGTGGGAAAATAGGCCGCAGAGGTGAAGTGCATTAGAACAAGCAGCTAGGAAGGGCTGACAGGGTTTGAACACAAGAAGCTGGATCCAGAGACTCTGCTTTCAAACAAGATCCCTGGTGATCCATGATGCCCGCCTAAGGATCCTGACACAGGCCTAAACACAAGTTGGGGTATAATTTACCTACAGTGCAGTGCACACATCTTAGGAATACAGCTGGACACATTTTACATATTATTAAGCCTGTGTACCCAGACAGGGATACAGAATACTTCCATCACCCCCAGAAGGTTCTCTCAACCAGCTCTGTACTTGCTGAGTTCTTTAGTTAACCTCTCCTTTGCCTCTGTTTCCCCACCTGGTAAATGGAGATATTAAATAATAACACAATAACGAGTCAACACCCAGAGCCTGCCAGGCACTTTGCTAAGTTAAGGGCTTTGCATAATGTAGTCACTTTCTTTTTCTTTTTGCCACACTGCGTGGCATGTGGGACCTTAGTTCCTCAACCAGGGGTGGAACCTGTGGCCTCTACAGTGCAAGGGCAGAGTCCTGACCACTGGACTGCCAGGGAGGTCCCTGTAGCCACTCATTTAGTCCTCACTCCAACTCCAGGAGCCAAGCATCACTCTCATTTTACAGATGGGGAAACTGAGGCATGGGGAGGTTGAAGAACTTGCCAAAGGCACATGGCCAGTGGTGGCCCCCTAATATTTACCTTGCAGGACTGCTGTACCGTGGCACACTGACAACTATGCCTGGCATGCAGCAGGTGCTCAATCAACATTAGCTGCTATTATTTGTTTCACAGCCTCTGTGTGTCTAGCAATCTCTCTCACACACAGCTTGAGCATCTCCAATTTTAAATATTAAATGCGCTTGACTGATTTCCTCAACTGTGAAAATGATGGGCCAGTTTTGTTTCTTCCTAGCGTGGTCTACCACCAGGAGTATTTTCATCAAGATAGAAAAACAAAAGCCTCTTAAAGAACTTAAAGCCTCCTAAATAACTTCACCTAGTAGAGTATGATCACGAATCTTTCCAAAATAATTTTTGTGCCCACCTCCCCACCATTCTTCAGTGCCCTATTCTCCCAAACTATATATATATTTTTATAAAAGGAGGTGATGACAATACCTACATCACAGAGTTAATGCAGAGATTAAATATCTGACATAAGCCCCTACGACAGTATTTGGTACATAGTAAGTCTTTAATCAATGTATTATTATTATTATTACTATTATATTATTTGCCAGCTGCACTGCATGCAGTATCTTAGTTCCCTGACCAGGGATCAAACCCATGACCCCTGCAGTGGAAGCATGGAGTCTTAACCATCAGACCACCAGAAAAGTCCCTGGAGTTCTTGTTTGTCTGATGTTTTCTTTTTTCCTGGCCCAATAGCCATTTTCCTTACTTCCAGTCACCGGGCCCTGATTTTCTTTTGGGGAACTGCCTTGCCTCCATCTCAGCCCAGATAATTAAGGCTGATCTCACCTGCAGGTTCCAAGGCTGAGCCCTCAGCCCAGACCAGGCCATTCAGAGCAGTCTAAATCCCTGCCGTCACAATTAGTTCAGAGTGGACATGTGACTCAAGTTGAGCCAAAAAGAGTTATGCCTGGGACTAGTACTGAAATTACTGAGAGAAAGTCTCTTTAGTTTTCCTTGTGGGATGTAAACTTGAATCTGTTGCGAGTTCTTTTACCAGCAGGAGAGGCGAGCTGGCCTGAGAAAAAAGCTAATAGGAAGAAAAAAAAATGGAAATGAGAGATTCATGACCTCTTGGAAGCACCTGGACACATCTGTATCTGCTGTTCACAGATCTCCTCAATTACAAGAGCCTATAAATTCCCCTCTTCGGCTTTAACCACCTCAAGCGTTTCCTGTCATTTGTATCCAAATGTGTCCAGACCCACTCCCTTGCCTTGGCTCTGCTCACCTGGTTCTTTTTGATGTACTGCTGGACGGCCTGCAAACCACTGCCTCGCTCTGTCTGCATGGCCAGTGGCAGTCGCTCCTGGACCCATGCCTGGAAAGGAATCAGGGAACAGGTCAAGGGAAGGACACAGGGAGCAGGGCAAGGACCCCTCCATCTCAACAAAACTGCAAGCATCCAAGCCTCCATAGCAACCAAGGGCCTCCCTCAACTAAACGCCTGCTCACGTCTTCCACTTCCTCTCTGGACACACTCTAACTGGCTCTCTGCACTTGAGTCAGCTTCCTGTTTACCTCTGGCCTTTGCACAGGCAGGTCGTGTTTCCTGGAAAATTCCCTTCGCAACCCGTCAGCAGGCTCAGCTCTTGTTTGATGTCTCAGCTTAGATATTCCCTTCTCCAGGGAAGTCTCGCTGACTTCGAAACTTGGCCAGTTGCCTCCTCTGGGCTCCCACAGTCCCCTAGCTTCCCCCATCACATTCCTAACCATCTTGAGCTGTCCCTGACTTAGGATAAGTCTGTTTTCCCCTTTGGAGGAACGGGATTTGCTGTGGTCACTCCTGCGACCCTAGCATCATGTAAGAAGGGGCCGGGACCAGAACGATCAAGTGAATGAGCAAATTAGTGAATGACTGAATGAGGAACTGAATGGATGGGTGATAAATGAAAAATAAATGCGTGAAGGAAGGAATAAAGAATGAGGGGCTGAATAAATCAATGACTTCATGAATAAATCAACGAGTCAAAGTGTTAATGAAATGTGAGAGTGAATGAATGAATGAATAAGAGCGAGTAAATGAAAAACTTAAGGATCGAATGAGTCTATCAGCGTATCCGTGGATAGTCATTCCGCCATCTCCACCTTTGAACCCTCCTAAGAGCTATGTCCCCGCCCCCACCCGTCTCCACCCCCTTTGCCCGCTGACCCCGCCCCACCTTCGCATGCCCCTCCTCTCATCTGGGCCCCGCCCCAGATCCCCGCGCCAATCCTCACCAGCTCGTCCTCGAGGTCGTGCGCCACCTGGTGCAGCTCCTTAGAGGCGAGCAGCAGGCGGCGGCGCTCCTGCAGCGGCTCGAGCAGGCGCACCAGGCGCTCGCCCACCGCGTTCTGCCGCTCGCCCACCAGCTCCTTGCTAGCCGGCTCCAGGGGCAGCGCTGCCGTCTGCGCCTGCAACTCCCCCACCTCGCGGTACCACTCCTCCACCTGCGACTCCATCGACTGAAGGGAGAAGGGCAGGGTCACCAGGCCCCGGCCTCCCTCCCGATCCCGCTGTGGCTCCCCAGTACCTTTATGATGACAGCCAACCCCCTGGTTGAGGCCCACTATTCCACTCTCCCATTGCTCAATTCCTTCCAGAAGCTCTGTCCTCCTCTCTGATCCCTGCAACCCACTAAGCTAGTTCGCGCCTCAGGGCCTCTTCTGTTCCTATTTCCTCTGCCAGACATGCTCTTCCCTGTCAATCAGATTTCAGTTCAACTACTTATTACCTTTTCAGTGAGGCTTGCCTGAGTCCCTGGACTAAAGCAGCCCATCACTTCTCACAAAAGCCCTTCAAGGTTGGTGGTATCCCTGTTTTACAGAGGAGCAAACTGAGGCCCAGAAAAGTTAGCTAATTTGTCCAAAGAGTCAATCTTTTCAAATATCAAAAATAAATACAGGGACTTTCCTGGTGGTCCAGTGGCTAAGCCTTCAATCTCCCAATGCAGGGGGCCGGGGTTCAATCCCTGGTCAGGGAACTAGATCCCACATGCCGCAACTCAAGAGTTGACATGCCACAAATAAAGATCTCACATGTATAACTAAGACCTGGAGAAACCAAATAAATAAATAATTTAAAATAAATACAAGCTATAGTGATTTAAATGGTTGCTGGGCCACAGGGAGAGACAGAAAGTACAAAAACAGACCCAAATACACAGGAGAATTCATATAGTTTATAGATGCCATTTCCAATCTCCAAGGAGATGGATTATTCAATGAATGGTCAATGGGCCAAGTTGCTGACCAATTTCACTGGATCCCTTCCTCACTGTTTATGCTGAAAACAATTCCAGATGGATTAAAAACTTAAGTGGAATAAGTAAATCCATAAGGCATACCAAGGAAATCTGCGCAAATGTTTTTACAATCTTGGGATGGAGAAAATGTTTCCAAGCATATAAACTGTAAAGGGAAAGATTTATAAACTTGGCCACAAAGAATAGTTTTGTGTCAACCAAAGTTTCTAGATTTGAAGGCAAATGACAAACTGGAAAAACATTTAATATGTATTAAGAGCAAAGAACTAGTTTCTTTAACAGTAAAAGAATTCTTTTAACAGTAAAAGAATTCTTTTAACAGTAAAAGAATTCCTTTTATCCTGCTCCCTTTGTCTCCTCGGCACTTAAACACCATCGGATAACTGTCTTTACTCATGAGGCTTCTGTTTATTGGTCTGCTTCTAGACTATAAGCTTCATGAGGGCAGAGGCTGTGTCTCTCTTCACCTATGTATTCCCCGGTGTCTAGAACCATGTCTGGCATGTAATAGACCTTCTACTGTGGTTTGTCCAATGCACAAATGAATGACATTAGCAAAGGGAGATTGCCTGAAAGAGAAATGGGCAACAGATGTGAACAGGCAACACAAAGAAGAAAAAACGAGCACAGGAAATGATGCCCAATCTAACAAATCATTGCAATAATACATACTAAAAGAAGGTATTCTTTTCTATTTATCAGATTGGCAAAATTGTGAAAGATGGATAATATCTAGTGTTGGCAAAAATACAGGGAGACGGGCACACTCAGCTTTTGTCAGTGGTGGTGTAAATTAGCAAGAGCCTTTTTGGAAGGCAGTTTGGCAGGTACTATCAAAATGCGGTATGTGTCAAAATGCTTTGACCAGCACTTGCACTTCCAGGAATGTATTTAAAGAAACAGTGGCATGTATGCACAAAGATGTTCGTCCAAAGATTTTCATCATAGCAGAGATGTTTGTCCAGAGATCTCATCATGGGGACGTCCCTGGTGGTCCAGTGGTTAAGAATCTACCTTGCAAGGCAGCAGACATGGTTCAATCCCTGACTGGGGGACTAAGATCCCAAGTGCAACTAAAGTCCTCATGCCACTACTAGAGAGCCCTTGAGCCACAAGAAAAGATGCCGCATGGTGTAACAAAGATCCCACATGACACAGTCAAGACCCAACACAGCCAAATCAATAAATAAAACAAAGATCTCATCATAGCAGAGTTTATAGTGGGAAAAAAATGGAAAAACTAACCTCCATGTCCATCAAGAGTGAAATGATTAAACTAGTCCACATCAATATGGAATAATACCCAAGACTTACTGTTAAGAGGGAAAAAAATTAGAACATACTTATTAATAGATATTTGTACTTATGAATACTATATGAATACTATGAATAGATATTTGCAGTGAATTGCACATGCATAAAACTTCCCTAGAATAAAGAAGAAATTAATCACAGATGGTACCTACTGGGGGCATGAGAATTTAGTGAATGGGGACAGGGATGAAGGAGAGACTTTTCACATAGTTTTTTTAATACAGTTTTTGATGTCTGAATCATTATATTTATTTATTCAAGAATTTCAATTAGGACTTCCCTGGTGGTCCGGTGGTTAAGAATCTGCCTGCCAATGCAGGGGACATGGGTTTGATTCCACATGCTGAGGGGCAATGAAGCCCATGCATTACAACTACTAAGCCATGTGCTGCAACTACTGAAGCCGGAGCCCCATAGAACCCATGCTCTGCAACAGGAATAGACGCCCCCACTCCCCGCTCACAGTAATGAAAATCCAGTGCAGCCAATAAATAAATTAAAAAGGAATTGAAACCTGAAGAAAATAAAACCATTAATAATCCATATAGGTACCTCTATTAACACATAAAGAGAGGTCTAGAAGGATGCATACCAAATAATAATTGGGGTTCTCTTTGGAGTGTGGGATTCGGAGGCATGTTGAAGGGAGACTATGTTTTACTAAAGATCTCTAAGATAACAGTAGCTTTTAACAAAATAATATATTTATGTATTACTTGTGTGATTCTAAACAGATGGGGGAACTACAGAAAACAACATAACAGGGATGAAATTAAGTGGTAACAGATTAAAGCAAAAGACTGCAACCCAAAGCTGGAATCTTAAGAACAAAGTCAAGACTTTTGCTGCAAGATTCTGTAGTGCAGAGCTGTTGCTTTTGCCTGCCCCAAACTGGTCCTTTTTCTCCTAGCACCTCAAATCCCACTCTCAGATCCTGAACTTCTTGTTGTGTAGTAGCTAAGTCCAGCCCAACTCTTTGTGACCCCAAGGACTGTAGCCCTCCAGGCTCTTCTGTCCATGGAATTTCCCAGGCAAGAATACTGGAGTGGGTTGCCATTTCCTTCTCCAGGGGATCTTCCCTACCCAGGAGTCAAACCCGCATCTCTTATGTCTCCTGCACTGGCAAGCAGATTCTTTACTGCTGTGCCACCAGAGAAACTGAGCTCCTTGAGCGGTCTTCTACTAAAACCTAGAGGGCCAAAGGGGGCCACGTGATCCAAACCTGGCCAATCAAAACACAGAAACCACTGTGGCCACTAGGATTGATCAGCTCAGTTCAGTTCAGTTCAGTCGCTCAATCGTGTCCGACTCTTCGAGAGGTCTTATTACCTAAGCTGGGCCAATGAAAACTCTTTCAGCTTCCTGAGGGGCTGATGAAACCCATCAGTCCAAGAATGGCCATGTGACTCAGGCCTGGCCAATAAGAACACTGAATCACCCTGGCCACAAGGATTGGGTAAGAGATGGCATGTGACCTAAGATCAGCTAATGAAAACTCTTCACACTTTTTCTGGAAAAGCATGTGAGCTGAAAAGGGGTGGTCTCCTTCTCAACCTGTTTCTAAAGCTGGAAGAACACAGGCCTGGGATAATAGGGACAATTTTGCCACCAACAGAGAACAGGTTCCCCAATGATGAGGCCAACACAGAGGAAAGCAGGGTGCAGAAACAAAGAGAAACTCCAAAGGTCAGAATTTGTGGGACCGATACAGCCATGCCCCAAGCTCCTACCCCTGGTTCTTCCAGCTATATGAGCCAACAACTTCCAGCTCCTTTTAGCCTAAGTCCTAAGAACCACATCTCAAAGAGTCCCAGTTGATACAGTTCACAATCTGTAGGAGTCGGAAAAATGGATAAAAAATCAAACCTTATGACAAATCCAAGTCATGCCCAATGGAAATTTTTTAGACACACGAGTGGCAGAAATCAAAGAAAAATGAAATAGTCATTCCCCAAAACTTTATTAAGAAAATCATTGTAGTGAAATGTAGAAAATAAAAACACATTAGGATTGAGGAAACTTGCGAATATAGTCTGAAATATTAAGGTTATAAGTTCCAGTTCCCCATTAAATGAAAACCCCTTCCTCCCTCTGGAGCAAGTGGCCATGTGGCCTGGGAGGGAATTATTCCAGGGACTGCCATGTTTCTACTTCTAGAAAAATGCCCAGTATTTCAAACACCGATGTAATATGTAACCTCTCTTGCAAACATGGGCAAAGGATACAGAAGTACCTGGTCATTAAACATGTGAAAAGATGTTCAGTCTCCTTCAGTGTCTTGTCATTTAGTCGCTCAATCGTGTCTGACTCTTTGCCACCCCAAGGACTATAGCCCACCAGGCTCCTCTGTCCATGGAATTTTCCAGGCAAGAATAGCAGAGTGGGTTGCCATTTCCTTCGCCAGGGGATCTTCCCGACCCAGGGATTGAACCTGTGTCTCCTGCATTGGCAGGAGGATTCTTTATCACTGAGCCACCTAGGAAGCCCCCCCTTCAATGTTTAGGAAAATACAAATTAACATAGCACAAATCAATTATCTTTCAATTCTCAGGTTAGCAGAGATAAAAGGCTTGCTAACAGCTGATGAAGGTGGCCATGTGGGGAGATGGATGGCTGTCATTCTGTAAGTGTGCCCACTGCCTTTTCAGGAGGATATTTGGTAATATTTATCAAAAAGTTTAGAGAATTCCCTGGAGGTCCAACAGTTAGGACTCTTCGTTTTCACTGTAGAGGGCATAGGTTGGGGAACTAAGATTTTGTAAGCTGCGTGGCCAAAAAAAAAGGAAAAGAAGCAAAGAAATGAGGGGAAAAGTTTAATGCATAAATCTTCTGGTACCAAAATTTTACTTTGAGAATTATTTTCTAATATATATTTCTTATAATACACATATAAATATACATATATAAGAAAAGAATATATATTTATATACATATATAAATGTGTATATATAAAACCATCCATCTCCCCACATGGCCACCATCATTAGGTATTTGCAAGCTTTTTATCTCCACTAATCTGAGAAGTGAGAGATACTGTATTGTAGTTATTTTAATTTGCATTTTCCTAAACACTGAAGGGGGGCTGCCCAGGTGGTTCAGGGGTAAATATATATATCTTTATCTGGCTGTGCTGTGTCTCACTTGCAGCATGTGAGATCTTCACTTTTCGGCATGTAAATCTTTAGTTGTGGCATGCAGGATCTAGCTCCCTGAGCAGGGACTGAACCCAGGCGCCCTGCATTGGGAGCATGGAGTCTTAGCCACCGGACCAACAGGGAAGTCCTGAGGATTAATTCTAAAATATTTGTACACAGGCTTAAATACACACAGACAGGGATGTCTGTTGTGACATTATTTATACTAGCAGAAGTTCAGAAATTGCCTTAAAGGTTTCTCAACAGAAGGCTGGTCAATGACATTGTCCAACTATCCCTTGGAACATCAGGCAACAGTTTAAAAGGACTGGGTATGTCCTACAAGGAGGGATGCCTAGGGTGTTCGGCCAAGGGAAAAGGCAAGCTTCACTGTGGTCTGCATGTCATGTGTACGTGTGGGGGTATGCATAGAATATTTCTAGAAGGATAGAGAAGACACAGTTGAGAGCACTTACACCCCTGGGGAGGGGGACTTGCATGTGGAGGAGAAAGGTGTTTCACTTTTCACATCATACCCTTCCGTTTGAACTTCTTACCATAACAGCAATAATGGGTAACACACCCATGTTGGCTCTCAGCACTTGACAAGAATGAATTACGTTAATCTTCACAACAGCCCATGAGGTCGGGGAAGATGGGGATGTTCGTATTGCTCACAACTGGAGCCCAGCTCCTGGCTCCATAAATGTGTGTTGCTTTTTATGTTGTTGTTGTTTTTGTGTGTGTGTTGCTTGTGTGTGTGTGTGTGTGTGTGTTGCTTTTGTTTGCTGGATTGGCCACCATGTTCTTCTCCTTCTCTTGGTATTAAAGGTTAACATTAAAAAAAAAAAAATTAAACCAGCTTGAAATGTTACAACCAAAGGAACGACATGGAGGACTCTTGAAAACTTTAAGTGAAAGAAGCCAGAAAACAACGAGAGCCATATATTGTATGATTCCATTTATGTGAACTGTCTAATACGGGCAAATGTGTAGAGACAGAAAGCAGACTGGTAGAGAGAGTGAGTAAGGATGGGGTTTCTCATTGCGTGCTCAATCACTTGGTCATGTCCGACCCTTTTGTGACTCTATGGACTATAGCCCACCAGGGTCCTCTGTCCCTGGGATTTCCCAAGCAAGAATACTGGAGTGGGTTGCCATTTCCTCCTCCAGGGCACCTTCCCGACCCAAGGATCCATCCCACATCTCTTGAGTCTCCTGCACTGGCAGGCAGATTTATACCACTGAACCACCTGGGAAGCCCCGCAGGGTTTCTCTTCAGGGTGATGAAACTGGAATTAATGGTGAGAGTTGCTTGACTTTGCAAATACACTAAAAACCACTGAACTATACACTTTAAAAAAGTGCATTTTGTGGTATGGAATCATATCTCATTTTTTAAAAGACATTCAAATTCAAGGCAAAAACCAAACCAAATCAACAAAATACAGAGCCACCTATTTCCAAAAGAACCTCAGGTGCTTTGCCACCTGGTGACAGGCAAACCCAGATCCCCCATAACAACCTGACTGCTACTCAGACCCACCTGCTGCCTTGAAAGTGAAAGTGACAACCACTCAGTCATGTCTGACTCTTCGGGACCACATGGACTACACAGTCCATTGGATTCTCCAGGCCAGAATGCTGGAGTGGGTAGTCTTTCCCTTCTCCAGGGGATCTTCCCAACCCAGGGATCGAACCCAGGTCTCCCGGATTGCAGGCAGATTCTGCACCAGCTGAGCCACAAGGGAAGCCCAAGAATACTGGAGTGGGTAGCCTATCCCTTCTCCAATGGATCTTTCCAACCCAGGAATCGAACCCGAATCTCCTGCATCGCCGGCAGATTCTTTACC
This sequence comes from Oryx dammah, assembly GCF_014754425.2. Classification (NCBI taxonomy): domain Eukaryota; kingdom Metazoa; phylum Chordata; class Mammalia; order Artiodactyla; family Bovidae; genus Oryx; species Oryx dammah. Next base: position 15,406,805 of record NW_024070197.1, read on the forward strand.
AACAGAGCTATCAGTAAGCCTTCCCATACTCCAAATGGGGAAACTGAGACTCAGAGAAGATCAGTGCCTGGTCTAGAGTGAAAACTGCCAGGACCAGAATTTGAAGCCAGGACCAGGTGACCAAAAACCCTCATGGCTCTCAGTCACTCTCCTTCTCTGCAATCCGGGATGATGCGGTCCAGAAAGGTGGGGTTAGTCTCCTGCAGTCACACAGCAGTAGAATGGGAGTTCAAACCCCAGACAGTGTGGCTCCTGACTCTGGGCCATGCTGAGCTAGATGAAGAAATGTGGGACAAAGACTGAAAAGGGGCAAAGAGGGTGTTTTCTTTCTTTTTTTTCAATTAATTTTAATTGGAGGATAATTACAATATTGTGATTTTTTTTTGCCAGACATCAACATGAATTAGCCACAGGTATACATATGTCTGTCCCCCCCATCCTAAACCTCCCTCCCACCTCCCTCTCCACCCTATCCCTCTCGGTTAAAGAGGGTGTTTCCTTGGCCAGAGTGTTTTCTGGCTCAGGGTGGGTTGGGTAAGAAGTCTCTGGGGACTCAGCCCAGCAGCTGCAAAGCCTCCAGTGCCTTTTCCCCTGGCTGGTCCCCCTCAGATGGCAGGAGACCAGCTCCCCCCTTCCCTCCTGGAGCGAGAGCCCAAGGTTGAGCCAGACCAGCTGGCCTGGCCCCTGGGGACTGGGAAAGCAGGGGCTTGGGACTCCACCATATGGCCCCTCAGTTGGGAAGGACAATTGGAGGAGGCCCTAAAGGAGGACTGGGGGGAGGGTGTCGTGTGGCCTTGACCTGGGAACTGGGGTTCCAGAAAGGCTGCTGCAGAGGCTGGGATGGAGGGACACGGGAAGGACGCGAGGAGGACGCAGGGACGAGGAGAGGTCAAGGGAGAGGGGCAGAGAGGGGGGACGGAAGTGAAGAGTGAGCGAGCAAGATGGAGAGGCAGAGAAAGACAGGTGAGAAAGAGACAGAAGAGAGGGGAAAAAACTAAGAGAAACGGAGACACGGAGGAACTGGGGGAGCAGGGCTGGGAAACAGGCCCAGAGCGAGGCAGAGAAGGGAGACAGAACTCAGGTATCCACGCCCCTCGGACCCGGGCCCCCACCTCCCCCAGCCCAGCCGGGCTCGGGTGCCCTGAGGGGTGGGGCAGCCGGGAAATGTGCCCCATTGGACCGCCCCCCTTCCCTCCTGCACAAGCCCAGTGTCTGGGATCTCAGGCGGGCCCCAGCGGTCAGCAGGGGCCACGGGAGTTCCCTCCCCCAGGGGCAGCTCCTGAGGCCCAGCTGGACTCCGTCTGGGAGCCTCGGCCCACTGAGTCACTCCCCGCCTCGGGCGCCCTCTGCTGGAGAAAGGGCCCAGGAGTCCCGCGCTGGAGCCTGCTCACCGCCAGGTGACCCTCCCAGCCAGGCCCTCATCTCCGCCAGGTCCCAGTCTCTCCCTTAAACAATGGGGACCCCACATCACGCTCTCCAGGGTGTGGGGGACTGAACCCGCCGCCCTATGAACCCACCGCCCTGTGGAGGGTCAAGCCAAGTCCTCACTTGTCCAGGGCAGGGGCCCCAAACCCTCCCTCTGAAAGGGAGACGGGGGCTCGAGGTCGCCAGTTCCCCCCTCTAATTGCAAATGCAAATCCCACAGTGAGAAATGCTTCCCATCCCCCAGACTGGGGAAAAATCTAGAAAGTCTGACAACACCAAGCGCTGGCAACTATGGCTGGAAAAAGGAGCTCTCATTTAATGCATCAAACAGCATCAGGACTTAGGCAAGCTATCTGTCACAACCGGGTGAACTGCAAATGCCTCTAACTTCTCACATTATATCAATGTTTCATATAGTACATCCCCATCCAAAGACATGATTTTTCTAACTGAATTTTCTTTTTTGGATGCACTACCGGGCTTGTGAAGTCTTAGTTCCCCGACCAGGGATTGAACCCAGGCCCTCGGCAATGAGAGCCTGGAATCCTAGCTCCTGGACCACCAGGAAGTAACCCCTGCCGGACCCCTGCCAAATACATTTTTTAAAAGCTACATGGATGGGGGAGTGGGGAAATGCCTAAATGGACTATAATCAGAAACAAATGAAACAACTATTTCACATAGACAACATCATCTATGGAAGGCAGAGAAATAACCCAACTTTCTAACACAGCAGAGTGATAATGTACCCTTTGGTTGAAGACAATTAAAAATTTTAAACCTGTAAACAAGTATTGTCTCTTATATTTGTCGGGTCAGCAATTCTGAAACTAAATCATTTTTTAATCTGTACATTGTTCACATGAAGTTGCTAATATTATCATGTCCATTTTACTGAAGAAGAAACTGATGCACAAAAAGAGAAATAATGCCAGATCACGCACTTAATAAATCACAGAGCTGGGCTCGACCCCAGGCAGCCAGGCTCCAGCATACCCGGCCTTGACCTTGGCATGTACTGCCTCTCATAGTCCTGTTGTCACCGAGTGGCTTAGTATTAGGGTTCTCTCCGTTGGACAGAAGAGGTACCAGAGCCTCAGACCAGAGGTCAAGCCACACACCTAACATCACACACCTATTTAGTGGCAGAGCTTTGATTCAAACCCATACCACCGAGTGCCGAGTCTGTGCTTTTATCCACTGCAATAAGCTGCCAGGAGAGAGCCAACATTGTAAGACAATGAATAATCCTAGCCATAGTTGTTACTGTGCTGGAGGTCTTGGTTTGCCCCTCCTGACCACAGTCTAAAATTCTCCATCCTGCTCTGTGCCCTGGGTGGGTGGGGTGCCCTGTAAGGATCACAGCAATCAGCTCCCCTGCCTTCTGGCTTCCAGCTGGGCTGGGCTTAGGACCAGATACGTAATTTGCAGGGCCCAGTGCAAAATTAAAATGCAGGTCCTTTGATTCAAATGTTAAGAATTTCAAAATCAGTAGAGGTTAAGATTCTGTGCTTCCACTGCAAGGGGCGAGGGTTCGATACCGGGTCGGGGAACTAAGATCTGACATGCCCTGCATCATGGGCAAAAAAAAAAAATGAATTTCAAAACTAAGGGGGGGCAGATGTATTATTTCCCAGCTCCTCCCTTCAGTAGCAGCCATTTTGTGTGTGTTTTTTATTTTCTTTTTTGTAGTCATTCATATATATATACATACATATATATAATTTTATTGATTGACTTTTATTTTTGGCTATGCCAGGTTTTCATTGCTATATGGGCTTTTCTGTAGTTGCGGTGAGCAAGGGCTATTCTCCAGGTGGGTGCACGGGCTTCAGTAGTTGCACCTCCCAGGCTCCAGAGCACAGGCTCGACAGTTGTGGCACACAGGCTGAGCTGCTCCTTGGCACGTGGAATCTTCCCGGATCAGGGATCGAACCTGTGTCACCTGGGAAGTCTCTGTAGCCATTCTTGACTAAGAGTCCCTGCTCTTGTCTGGAGACTCCATGCCCCCTTCCCCCTCACCCCCAGAAGTGAAGGCTCCCTGCTGCTGGCCTCAGTGGAGGGTGCCTTCTGTTTCCGGTTGGGACCCCAACAGTCACAGATCCCCATCTCTTGGGAACTCACCACACCCTGGTGCACAACTTTCACTTGGGAGGCCTTGTTAAGGCAGAGATGGGATGACAGAGGCTCAGAGCAGGACACTGGGATTTGAACCCAGGCCTGTCTGCCTCCCCTGCCCAGGCTTTCATCACTTGGCCCCTGGCTGCTTGTGCTTCTTGCTCTCTCTTCTGTCTGACCATCCAGGCCACCACTTGTCTCTGCCAGTACTCTGGACGATCTCAGAGCAGACCTGGGGCTAGGCCATCACTGCCTGCCCAGCCAACGCAGTGTGGGCCTCAGATAGTGATGGATTTTTCAGAGACCAGTGAGGGGGTCACTTTCCCTCCCTGTGGTCTGGGAGTATCGAGGGAGGAAGGCGACTGGGAACTGAATGTGGCCCTGAATGGCCACTGTGTGACTTTGGGAGAGCCACAGACCTTTCCTGTGCTGTGGTCTCCTCACATGTCCAGTGAGGATGGCCACGGCCCCTCCTTGTAGGGCTGCTGGAGAGGAGGGATGGGTTATCTGTGGCAGACACAGAGCACAGATCAGTGGTTCTCAAAGTGTGGTCTGAGGACTCTTGGGGATTCCCAAGATCTTTTCAAGGTGTCTGCAAGGTTTCAACTATTTTTAAAAACTATTTGTTTATTTGGCTGTGCCAGGTCTTAGTCATGGCACGTGGGATCTTCAGTGTTCGCTACGGCACACAGAATCTCTAATTGTGGCGTGCAAACTCTTAGTTGCACCATGCGGGATCTAGTTCCCTGACTAGGGATGGAACCCAGGCCCCCTACACTGGGAGCATGAAGTCTTAACCACTGGACCACCAGGGAAGTCCCTAGGTTACAACTATTATTTTTTTTAAAATACCTAAGGTGTTATTTGCCTCTCTCATTCCCTCCCAGGTGCACAGCAGGGTTCTGCAGGAACTGTAGGACGTGTGCTATTGGAAGCAGTGAGAATCCAGTGCCTTTCATGGCATGCAAGATCTTAATTCTCCACCCAGGGATCAAACCCATGCCCCCTGCAGTGGAAGCACAGAGCTGCTGGACCGCCAGACAAGTCCCTCCAGTGCTCTTTTAAGCCAGGCATGAAAGGAGGCTGCAACACTGAGAATGAAGCCACCCTTCTGCCTCCATTGTTCTGGAAATTATAGCTGTTCTTCGAAAAAGAATGCTTTGGGGATAATATGTGATTGACTGATTCCTTACTGTTTTTCAAAACAAACCGATCATTTAAATATGTCTCAGTTTTAGGGACTTAGATCAGCTGGTAAAGAACCTGCCTGCAATGAGGAGACCCCGATTTGATTCCTGGGTCAGGAAGATCTCCTGGAGAAGAGAACAGTTACCCACTCCAGTATTCTGGCCTGAAGAATTCCATGGCCAGAGGAGCCTGGCGGGCTATATTCCATGGGGTCGCAAAGAGTTGGACATGACTGAGCGACTTTCACTTTCACTGGTGGTCCAGTAGCTAAGATTCTGTGCTCCCAATGCAGGGAGCCCAGGTTCGATCCCTGTTCAGGTAGATCCCGTATGTTACAACTAAGAGCGTGCATGCCACAACTAAAGATGCTGCAACTAACACCTGTACAGCCAAATAAATAAAAATATATTTTTAAAATATGTCTCAGTTTTAATTTTTAATATAGTAAACATTGGCAGATATAATCCACACAAACCAGTTCTTTGGGATTCTCAGGGATTTGTAAGAGGTAAAGGGATCCTGGAGACGAGGCAGTTGAGAGCCACTGGGGTAGAGAAAGCGGTGACGACCCTGGCATCTCACGCAGGTCTGTGCTTCTCTTTGCTCCTTTGCCCATCTCTTCACCAGAATGGGAGCCTCACGGGGGCTGTGATTTTCCATCTGTTTTGCTTACTGCTGTATTCTAGAAAAGCGCCTGGCGTGCTGACATAACTGCTCAATAAAGATTTGCTGCATAGATAACTGAATAAATACTAACTGGTGTCATGGGCTTTTATTATCAATTGACTTTTTTTTTTTTTGCCAGACACCATGTCAAGCACTCTAGATGCATAATTATACAGGAGTAGTGAAGAAGTGAGGGACCTGGATTTGAATCCAGGCTCGGCCACTTGCTACCCTGGGCCATATGTTCACCCCCCAGAGCCTCAGGCATCATTCCTAAGATGTATGGGCAGGAGGTGTCACACCTTGGGTGGGTGAGACGGACTCAACACCCACATTCAAACCTTCAGTCAGCACATCAGTCAGATACTGAGCATCCACTGGCTGCTGGGCTAGAAGCAGAGATAAAGCAGATGTGGTCTGTCTTCTAAGAGCCCCTGCTTTGTGACGGAGACGCTGACTGGCTGTGTGTCCCTGGGCCAGGCGTTCTACCTTCTGTGTCTCAGTTTCCTTGTTTGTCAAATGGCAGATAATAATAGTACTGCTCTTTCAGGATTGCTGGCAGGAGTCAGTAAGAGCTCAGCAAGGAGGCTTCCTCAGTAAGAGGAAGCACTCCAGGAATGCCAGTTCTTCTTGTTGTTTGTTTGCCACATGGCATGAATGATCTTAGTTTCATTACCAGCGATCTAACCCATGCCCTCTGCACTGGGAGCACGGAGCTGTAACCACTGGACCGCCAGGTAAGTCCCATGAATATTGTTATTATTCTGTATAAAGCCATCCCCCTACCCCTGGGCCTTGGTTTCTCGATCCAGGGAAACAGATGTCAGGGTTCTGAGAAACCCTCAGTGTGCTTGTTATCTACCTTCTCGGCTCTAAATCTTTCTTCTCCCTTTTCTCTCCTGCCCTAGGGGCGGCGGCTGCTTCCAGTAACTAACTAGCTGGACTGCCTCATATTCCCTTTCCGCTTCCAGCCCTTCTAACACATTTGAACTAAACCCCTATCTTAAATATCCTCTGAAATACCTCCAGTGGGGTCTGACTCTGGCTGGGACCCTACTGTGTTTAGAAAGCCCCCATCTGCATCAGTCAGGCCATACCTGCAGCTTCTTCAGCTGGCTATTGACAGTGGCCAGGTCCCCACCAGGATCCACGTCTTGCAGCTGGCTTTCCATGTGAAGGAGCTTCTTGTCCAGCTCCGCAAAGCTCTGCACCAGCTGGTCGGCCTTGCTGGCCTCAAAGAGCTGCCTCGCCTTGGCCTGGGTGGTGCTCTCCAGCTCTGCCCAGCACTGCCGGATCTCACCCAGCTTCTTCCGCACCGAGGCCGCCAGCTCTGGTTTCTCCTGCATCAGTTGCTGGCCCTCCTGCCCCAGACAATGGTGGGTAGGAAGTCAGAGTGAGGGAGCGGATGGTGGGGAGGGACAGAGAAATACGGGGGCAGCAGATCATAGGGAGAGATATGGAGAGAGAGAGACGGAAGCAAGGAGTTGAGGGCACACAGAGAAACAAAGACATGGGGGGGTCAATGCAGAGAAAGCACCAAGCATGGGAGGAGAGACGAGGAGAGATGGACAGACAGACAGTGGTGTCGGGAGGGAGGCAGAGAGACACACAGAGGCATGGGAAGGAGGCAGAGAAAACAAAGAGATGGACACAGATATGTAGCAAGTCACAAACATAGCGAGAGGATCATAAGACGGAGAGACGCAGAAGGAAGAAAGAGACAGAGGGGGAGAGAGGCAGAGAGAACAAACCTCTGTTACATTCAAAGTCAAGAAGCATGGCTTTGCCTCATGCCACTATTTATGGGGCACCAGGGACCATTTAAGGGTTTAAGATCCACCTCGGTGTCTCCATTTGAGTTAGAATGGTGGGGGGATACAAGGCTGCAGGTCTAGGGGCAGTTTTGGGGGTTGATGTTTACAGCAAAAATCTACCTGGGTCCCCCCAAGACTGAAGTCAAGCTCCCATATATGTTGGCCTAGAGCCACATATATCATATTACATATTAAAAATAACAACATCATAGCAATGACAGCTCCTAGGTGCCTGGCCTTGTATTAAGTACTTTAAATACACAAGAGCCCAGGGAAGTTATTATGTCCTTAATTTCAAGGTAGAGCATATATGGCTGAGCCCCTTCACTGTTCACCTGAAACTATCACAATATTGTTAATTGGCTATACCCCAATACAGAATGTTTCCAGTGTTAAAAAATAAAATTAAAAAAATAAAGTAGAGCAAGGTCTATTGGATAGAACAGGGTACTATATTCAGTATCCCATAATAAACCGTAAGAAAAAAATATATACATCTATATATGTATATACATATACATATACATAACTGAATCACCTTGCTGTACACCAAAAACTAACACAATATTGTAAATCTACTACAGTTCGGTAAAATATTAAAAGTAAAAAATAATAAAAAATGAAAATACAGCAGAGCAAACTGAGGCTCAAAGAAGTTAACACAATTCCCTCAAGGCCTCAGAGCTGGTAACAGGCATAGACAGAATGAGAACCCTGGGTTGTCCCTGGAAGTCCAGTGCTCACTTTAACCCTCGCTTCCTGGGGCTGCCTCACCCTGACTACCTGACTTCCTACTGCAAATGTTCCAAATGGTGTGGAAGGAAGCCTGGCAAAGAGATTATAGGAAGGGGTAAAATATTTAACAGCCATTCAGAAGAGATGCTGGCCATTTTACAGACAGGCAAACTGAGGCTCAAAGAGGTTACATGAATTACTCAAGGCCACAGAGCTAGGAATAGGCATGGAAATGACCTGAAGCAGTTCAAAGGCATGAGAAATGCAAGCTGGCAGTGGAGTGTGAAGGAGGTGAGACGTGAGTTCCCTGGAGGCTCCTGACCCTGGGCAGAGGCAGAGAGGCTTTCTGAATCCTCACCCTCTCAATCTTCTCCAGCCACTCCTTATTCTGAGCCAGCTCGGCCATGAATGCCTGGTGCCGGAGCCATCTCTTATGCAGCTTGTGGCCGTCTTCCCGTGTGCCGTCCCGCGCCATCAGCATCTTCTCATGGATCCAGCCATCCAGCTGTGCAGGACAGGGGGAGGGGCTCAGCCAATTCTCCACAACCTAGCATAGCCCCCATTCCCACCACGATGTCCCCAGTTTTGGTAGGGCTAGGCTTCTAGAACTGGGGAGGGAGAAAAGGGTAGGATGAAGAACCTTTGCAAGTAAGGCCTTCATGGCGGGGGTGGCGGGGTGGTGGTGGTGAGGGCAGCTTAAGGCCTCTTCTAGGGAGTAGAGGATGGATGAAAGGCTCTCCAGAATGCCTCATCCCTTAGCCCCTGTCCTCAGGACAGCCCTTCTCAACTTCCTATAAGCCCTAAGCTCCTAGGCAGGGTTCCTGGACCAGTTTTCCTACCCATAGCCAAATCAAACCTCCAAAACAAGCCCTCCAACCTAAGTCAGCCTTGGCACCCCACCCCCAGAAATACTTAGATCCTTCGATTCCTCGCACCACCTCTAATAAGGACCAATTCAAGATATCCAAATCATTCCCAAAGGTATCAAGTGAAGGCCCCATATCTAAACCCAGACCCCCGATATGGCTAGATGAACCCCTAAAAAAACTCCCAACTAGCGCCAAGTCTGTGTGCATGCTCAGTCGTGTCTGACTCTTTATGGCCCCCATAGACTGTAGCCTGCCAGGCTCCTCTGGCCGTGGGATCTCCCAGGCGAGAATACTGGTGTTGCCACTTCCTGCTCCAGGGGATCTTCCCAACCCAGAGATGGAACCTGTGTCTCTGGCATCTCCTGCACTGGCAGGCGGATTCTTTCCCAGTAGTACCACCTGGGAAGCCCCAGTGCCAAGTCTAGTTCCCTCCAAATCATCCCTCCCATCTGGGGTAGACCTGTGCCCTGCAACCCAGATCCAGCCTCACTAATTAGCCCACAGGACACCCAGATCTAGCCTTGAGGATTCAGGCCAAGACTACAGTTTCCCAAGACCATGATGAGCTCTAACCCCCAACCAAAGCCAACCCCCCAAATGCAAGCATCAGGGCTACTTTCTGGCTCCCCAAATGAGTCTGCCCCAAAGGAGACACTCCAAATCTAGGATCAGACTCTCCAACATGGACCAGAGAGAACTTCTGTAACCAACCCCCCTCCCAAACCAAAGCCAGTTCTAGTGCCCCCACTTCCCAACAAAATCACTCATCCAAACGCAAGCAACAGGAGTGGGCCCTTCTCACTACCCTCAGCAGGACCAATCACAAGGCTGCTTTCTGAGCCACCCTTCCCTTCCAATAAGACTTGTCCCTCAAGCAGGAACCTCCCCACTCATGACCAAACCTGGCACCTGGACAGTTCGCTCCTCCTCTTTCTCCTCCCCCCTCAGTCACAAGATCCTCCTCCTCCCTCTTGGAAAAAAAAAAAAAAAAACCCATGGACTCTAGCTTGCAGTCATAGCCAAGGACAAATTCCCAGTCGGCCAAACACCACTCTATCCCCTGGGCATGTGCTCCCCAGGGGTCCAAAACAGTTTCAGACTCCTTCATACATACATAGACACACACACACACACACACACACACACACACACAAGCCAAGTCAAATGCTGAATCCTCCAACGCTATTCACAAATTCCCCACATAAGCAGGGAAGAGTTTGCCAATGGCAGTCACAGCTCACAGGGAAAGCAAAGACCCTGAAGGAGAGGTACTCCGTCATCTAAGTAAAGCCCCCCCAAAGTGACTGACCCCCCATCACTGAAGGCAAAGCCAGAGTCCCGAATAACTTGGGGGAAAAGCCCCCAAAGTCGGAGCACTCCAAACCCAGAGCAAGTCCAAGACCCTCATCGCCCAAGGCAGATTCCGGCAAAAGTGACTCGCCCCCATCGTCTAAGACTAATTCAGATTCCGCAAGAACCAGGGAAGACTCCCTTCAAAGGTTGCGAGTCCCCCAACCTCAGCGCAAATTTCAGATGCCCCTCTACCCAGAGAAGAGGCCCCTAGAGACGTTGGGACCCCCTTAATCCCCAGGGCAAACCCACACTATCCCAGGAGTAGCCTTAGAAGTCCCCTGTCTCCAATACTATCCGTTGGGACCCGGCCCTTCAGTCCCACCCGCAGCAGCACCGCGGACAGCTCCCGGCATCTGGGCCCCTCCCCGGGGCTGGGGTCCCAGCGCCCGGCCGACCCACCCCCGCGCCGCCGACGCCCCTCCCTCCCTCCCGCGGCGGGCGGACGAGCACGCGCCCAAGCCCCCTACCCCCCCGCCCGCCTCAGCGAGGGCGCGCATCAGCCCCCTCCCCTGGGCGCCCCCGAGACCTGAAGTGGCGGAGGCGTTGATGGGGCGTCCCTGCGGCGGGCGGGCGGGTTCTCGCCCCTCCACTGCGACGGCGGCGGCAGCGGTGGTGACGGCTGAGTCTCCGGCGGACGCGCGCCCCCTCCCCCGCCCCCGCGCCGCGGCCGCGCGCCCGCCCGCGCGCGCCCCCTGCCTGCCCCGGTGCCTGCCTCCCTGCCGGGCCCATATGCGGGTGGAGAAGAAATCATCACCCTCCCTAAAGCGTGGGGTGGGGGGCGGGGGTTCTGCGCCATCTCAGATGATTGGGCTTGGTCCAGAACAATCTAACGAGAGGGGGAAGGGACCCCAGGACCAAACAGCGGCGGAGAGGGGCTGAGGGGTAGGCTGGAGCCTGGCCTACCCCAGCGATGTGAGGGGGGGAGGTGGGGTGGGCTTCTGAATCATCTCTGATGGGAAGGGGCTCATATTCCTGGCTACCTCAACTATACAGGAGTGGAAAATGTGGGAGGGGGCCTGGACTCTTTAAGACTTCAGTCCAGAATAATCTCCCAGTGGGAAAAAGGCAGGGGACAGGGGTACCTGAACCTATCTCTAGTGGGTTAGAGTCCCAGACCCATCTCTAATGAACTTGAGTTGGGAGGAGAGGACGGAAGCCCTTAACCATTTCATGGAGGGCCGGGGGGATTGGAACACGGAGGTTCACCATGGCGGGAATCAAATCATCTTTGACTGGGGAGACTGGGACCTGGTTCCTGAACCATCTTTGGTTGCAGAAAACTTGTACTGTGTCTTCGTGGAGGGGTTGCTAATTATCCCGGGTCAGGTAGATAGGTGAGACCAGGATCATCTCTGTTTGGGATTAGGAAAATGTTCACTGGGCCATCTCTCATGGGGCCATCTCTTATGGGGTCAGAATCCAGCATAGTTTCTATAAAATGCAAGGGAAGGAGAGAAAGGCAACATTATCTCGAGTCGTCTCTAACGAAGAAGGGGCTCTAGACCACCCCTGTTTTGGGGAGATCCTAACGGGTGTGCAGGTCATCTCCAAAGGGGCGGAGCTTGATTCCTGGACACTTTTAAAGGGGTGAAGTCTTGGTCCTGGACCACCTCTGACCGAAGCTGCGCTCTGGATTTCTGGTCCACCCGCGCCTCCCCGCATACCCCTCTCCTTGTCTCTGGTTCCTCTCCCCAGCATAGCACTTCTCACGAATCTCCTGCGGGTAAGGTGAGATCAGCGCGCGTCCCCGCGGGACCCTTAGGCGCGGACGCGCGCCGTTGCCAGGGGCGCCCAAGGCCCCTCCCTCCATCCCCCCGTCCCCGCGCCCGCGTGGGTGGAGGGACTTGAGGAGCATGCGCACTGAGGCCAGGATGCGCACGCCTCCTGGCGGTGCCAGGTGAACATCGCTGCGCGACCCACTTAGATGGGGCGTCCCTGCCCCCACCACGCCTCTGCCCTGGAGCACTTCCCTCCTTAGCGAAGAAGTCCGTGCCCAGCACAGCTGGAGTTCAGCTAGAGTTCCTACCTCGTGGCAGTCTCGGAGGAAGTGCTGCAGCCCAAGCTGATCGTGTAGCTTCTGCAGCCATTGCTGGGCCCGTAGTTGATTTTCTTGGCTCCTGGGGATGAGGAGATAGGAGTTGGGGGAAGCCTGAGTTTGGGGGCGCTAGCAGTAAGCCTGTGAGGACATCGAACTTGGCAGGGCTAGGAACCTGGGACATATGTACGAGCGAGGCAGAGGAGAGAGCAATGTGGGGATGCGAGGAAAGGCAAAGAAACATCAGTGAAGGCAAAGCCAGAGACAGCTGGAGAGGACAGAGGGGAGGGAGAGAGGGACAGAGACGGTAGATATCTGGAAAGAAAGAAATACAGACACTTAGAGAGACACAACCCCACAGAGAGAGAGAACAGAGAGCTACGGACAGAGTAAGAGATACCGAGGGAGACAAAAACTTAGAGAAGAAGAAACTCCTGGAGAGAAAGACAGACCAGGAGGGAGAGGCAGATTGACTCAGAGACAGAGGAGGATGCAAGGACCTAGAGAGATAAACAGAAGCACACGCAAGAATAGAGACAGAGAGACAGAGACCTCGAGAAACAGTGACTGACAGAGACTCGGGAGAGACCGAGAAAGAGGCCCAGAGACAGAGGAAATAGGAAAGACAGAGAAAAAGAAAGGAAGCGGGGTAGTGCCAGAGGCAGAGATGAAGAGACCACCACAGACAGGGAAGCAGAGGGAAAGGAAGGGGCTGAGGGAGTCTTGGGAGGGAGAGTCCAGAAAGGGACAGGTAGAGAAGTGGCAAGATGCCACCCATTAAGACACAGCCAGCCACACAGAAGGCTGCAACGGAGCTGGAAAGAGGGATGAAAGCAGGGCATGGGTAGAGCAGGGCTGGAGCCACAGGGAGGCAAAGAGAGGCAGGCCCCGCCAACCTGGAGCCGGCAGGCATCACAGCCCCAGGCAGCCTGGCCTCCTGCCTGCAGTGCAGGCAAAGTGCCCAAGAGGCCTGGCAGAGAGGGCTGAAAGGGTCCCACTTTACTGTGCCTTGAACAAACAACTCCCAGCTCAGAGCGTTGGCTGGCATTGGCTGTTTCCTCTGCCTGGAACGCTCCTCCCCTCAAAGTGTACTTAAATGTCACCTTCTTAGCAAGACCCCTCCTGCCCGCTGACCAACACTTTCTGGCTTTCTTTTCTTCTTTAACGTTCTCCTTTGCACTTAACACTATCCAGCACACTGTATATATCCCATATTTATCCTGTCTGTCTTCCCCATAGGATGTCATTCCACGAGGGCAGGAATTTTTATCTGTTTTGCTCACCCCTGTATTCCGCAATACCTAAAAAAAGGGGCCTGGCACACAGTAGGTGCTCAATACGTATTTGATGAGTGAAAGAAAGCAAGAGAGACACAGAGGGGACTTCTCTCGTGGCCCACAGGTTAAGAATCTGCCTGCTAATGCAGAGGGCATAGCTTTGATCCCTGGGCTGGGAAGATTCCACGTACCACGGAGCAACTAAGCCCATGCGCCGAAACTACTGAGCTCTCTCTCTAGAGCTCCTGCTCTGCAACAAGAGAAGCCCATGAGCAGCAATGAAGACTTGGCACAACCCAAAATTAATTTTAAAAGAGAGAGAAAGAGAGACAGGCAGAGAGAAAGAGGGAGGTCAGAAACAGAAGTAAAATGTCTGAGAAAAAGAGAGAGGCAGCAGAAAAGACAGATGTAGATCTAAGGAGAAAAAACAGGGAGCGAGAAGGAGACAGAGATACATAGATTACAGAGAGATGGAGGCAAAGAGATGGAGTGTGCGAGAGGAAGTTACAAAGATAACCGAGCACACCACTGGATGGAGGAATGTGAAGGGCCAGAGACAAACCGAATATGGACTCCCTCCTGCTCAGATTCAGCTCAGGAAACGAGAAATGCCTCTGAAATGGAACTAAACTCAGTCCCTCCAGGCCTTCACCAGCCAACTTGTCCCAGGGATGAGAGAAACCCTTTGTCTCCTGGAGGGTGAGAAAACAGCCGTGACCTCTGGCCAGTCTGTTCCCCTCTCTGAGCCTCATGTGCCAAATGCAGACAAAACGCAAGAACATCTTTTCACGCAGGGCAGGGCCAGGTTCCAGGCGAGGTGAGCCCCATGGGGAGAGAGAAGTGACTTGCCCTGAATCTCACAGGTTGACAGGCAGAGCTGGGACTGGGACCCGGCCCTGTCTGACCCCAGGGCTCCCTCAGATCCCTGCACCTCTTCCATCCTGGACCTGCCCATTCTGCCCGTGCTTCCCCCAGCCCGGCCCTGACCATTCTTGGGCATCCTTGCCAGATGGCATGAGAGCTCTGTGAGGGATGGAACCGTGTTCTGACCCGATTACTAGGGGATGCCTGGCACTACCCCACATGGAGCCGGGAACACAGCATGGACTCAGTCCCTGTTCAATTGGCTAAAGAATAAATGAATAAACACTAGAACGAAAGAAGCAAGTAATGACTTCAAAGGAAGAAAGGCACGACTCAAAAGAACAGCCCTCCAGGCTCCTCCTCCTCCTGATTCTGCAAAGCCTGGCAGAGAGTAGATACTCAAGAAAGGTGAAGGACTTCCCTGGTGGTCCAGCAGTTAAGAGTCTGCCCTGCAATGCAGGGGATTTGAGTTCGATTCATGGTTAGGGAACTAAGATTCCCACATGCCTTGAAGCATCTAAGCCCGTGTGCCGCAACTAGAGAGTCCGTGGCATGCAGTGAAGATCCCGTGTGTGGCAACAAAGACCCGATATGGCCAAATAAATAAATAAAGCCAATACAATTTAAAAAAAAAAAAAAAAAAAGGAAACATGGAGTAAAAGAAGGTGCCAGGCCTGGAGTTGGGGACTCTAGATCATGAATTTGTTTCCTCAGGATGAGAATCCCCATACAAGTTTCCTTTAGAAAACTCCACCATCCATTTCCCAAATGAATTTAGGGGGAAAGGATGCCAGAGCCAGACAGATGAGGGGCTGGGGTCTCAGGACTCTGGACAGTGGTGGAGGGATGGGGTATGATTTCCGTCAGGAGACAAAAGGCAGAGCAGTATTAGGCTCTCCTCCTGCCTCACTCATGCCAGAGAGGAGAAAGCTCTCCTCACGAGGACGAGCAGAAACAGTGACGACAGAAAGAAGCAGGCCTGAAGGAAATCCTGTAAGGACTGTGGTGCTGCTGTTCAGTGGCTAAGTGGTGTCCCATTCTTTGCAACCCCACAGACTGCAGCACGCCAGGCTTCCCTGTCACTGCTTGAGGGCTGGACTATTTCTTAGGAAGGGAGGGGTTGCTGTTTTGCCCAGGGCCTAGAATAGTGCTTGACACACAGTAGATGTTAACATTGTAACAACCAGTCCTGCCATTTCAGGCTGAGGGCAGGCTTGGGAAGAGAAACTTTTCACAGTATATATACTTCTGCAGCTTTGGGGTTATCAACCACAAGTTACCTTTTCACCAACATCAGTTTAAATCAAATCTAAAGCAATATGGAATTAAATAGAAATCAGAGAGAGACAGAGTATTTCCTGGAGGTCCAGTGGTTAGGACTCAGCTCTTCCATTCCAGGGAGCATGGGTTTGATCCCTGGTCAGGGAACCAAGATCCCACAAGCCTCATGGCTCGGCCAAAAAAACAGAGACAGAGAAGCAGCAATGTGATGGAAGGAAAGGGAATTCTGGCCTCGTCACCCCTCCTCTGCTGAATCCCAGCCCCTGGGCCCCTGGGGTCTGAGGGACCTACTTCTCCAGCAGCCGCGTCACAGCCTCCTGGGCCTGCTCCCCGTAGGCGTTGCCCTGTCTCAGCAGGCCGTCGGCGGCCTGCACGGCCAGCTGCATCTTCTGCTGGTTCAGCTCCATCGTGGTGAGGAAATCGCGGTGCCGTTTCAGCGCCTCCTCCGCCGACTCCACGGTGCCCGGCAGCTCCTGAGCTGACAGTGCCATCTCCTGGGGACGGGGGGGGCGGGGGAGGCTCTGCTCGGCCCTGCTCCATCCAGGACCTGAGGGACTCCGGGCCTGCCCAGCCACCCCTTTGCTCTCCCCTGCTCACTAGGCTCTAGCCCTGAACGTGCCAGGCGTGGCCCCACGTGAGGTCCTTGTCCCAGGCTGTTCCCTCCAGATACCCCATGCTGCCTCTTTCACTTTCCTCAGGTCTCTGACCTTCTGTGAAAAATATCATCCTCTCCACGCCTCCCGCCCCAGCTATCCCTTTACTCCACTTTATTATTTTTCACAGCATTTGTTGTTGTTCTTTAATCCCTAAATTGTGTCTGACTCTTTGCGACCCCATGGACTGTAGCCCGCCAGGCTCTTCTGTCCATGGGATTTTCCAGGCAAGAATTCTGGAGTGGGCTGCTATTCTCTTCTCCAGGGGATCTTCCCGACTCAGGGAGTGAACACAAGTCTCCTGCTTGGCAGGTGGATTCTTTCCCACTGAGCCACCTGGGAAATCCCTTCATAGCGTATATCTGACATGATATTATATATGCAGTTACTTTATCATCTCCTCCATCTCCTCCACAGACACACACACACACACGAATGCCAGCCACATGAAGATGGGATTTTGTGTTCTGTTTCTTCTGTGCTCAGCTCCAGAAAAGTACCTGATATAGCGTAGGCACTCAGTATTTGATTAATTGAAGACTTAGCAGGCGCCATGTGACTTCAAGGAAGCTCCTTCCCTCTCTGGGTTTAGTTTTTCAACTGGTAACATGGGTGGGTCAGAATGAGCGTCTCAAGGCCACCTCAACTGCAGTGTTTAGGAACCTCATGATTCCAGGGGCCTGCTGTCTGCTCCTCCAGCTCATCCTCTGTCTAAGCCAGCTTTCTCTTGACACCAGCACAGGCTGTCATGCTTTCCAACAGATGCTCCTGCTCAGTTCTGTCTGACTCTGTGTGACCCCACTGACTGTAGCCAGCCCGGTTCCTCTGTCCATGGGATTTCCCAGACAAGAACACTGGAGTGGGTTGCCATGTTCTCTTCCAGGGGATCTTCCCAACCCAGGGATTGAACCCTCATCTCTTGCATCTCCTGCATTGGCAGGCAGATTCTTTACCAGTAGCCCTACCTGGGAAGCCCATGTTTTCTAAAATGATTCCTAAAAGCTGGTATCTACTCTTGGACAATCTGAAAACTAGGTGTTTTTATCTTGTCCAAATCCTCAAACTTGGTCCCCATCTCAGAAAGATCCTTGAATTGGATCAGCTGTTCCCAGATAACCATGGCACTTGATTCCTCACGCCATAATAAACGCAGTGACGCTGTGCAGACAATCTGCCATTCCCAAGAAGAAGATAGCCTGCTAACTTAGGCTCCCACAGCCGCATAATCCACAATCATTTACTGACCACAAGAATCCCTCAACCTGAACCTTCCTGCCTTAACCTTCATCCTCTCTTATCCACCCCAAGAGCTTCTTTAAACCCCATTAACCATCACCAATCAAACTCATACTCTTATTTCCTTCCAGATAACCCACAAACCCAGGAAGTCGCTCCAAAGAACGTCCAAGTGCATTACTCACTCAGAACAGTCCACAAACTCTTAGTCACCTCTAACAGAGTAAGACACCCTCCTCCCCATCGTAATACTCAAATTCTGTTATACACACACCCACACTTGTTCACACCGGATTATTCACAAACCCAGCTATTCATACTAGATACCCGCGCCCCCCTCTCCCCCGCAGCATGAGATACGCCAGGAACCCAGTGGTCCCCGCAAACACACTCCTCCATACAGTTTTCTGTTCCTGAAATCCCCTGCGGCCTCAGACCCCCACACGTGCCAACCCCCGAGGCGGGCACCTGGTTGCGTAGCACCGCTCGTGCCTGGCGAAGGTCGCGCAGAAAGAGCTGGTAGACGTGCGCCTGGACCAGCGCCTCCCTGCGCGCCTCCCACAAGCCGAGCAGCTTGTGCCAACCAAGTTCGAGGTGTGGCAGCCACTCGTCGAGTGCCAGGCCCGGGCCCAGCTCCGCGCCGTCGCCCGCCAGCAGCGCCTCGCTGGCCGCCACGATGCGCGCGTAGTCCTCCTCTCTCTGGTCCACTTCCTCCTTGAGCGCCGCGTGGCGCGCCAGCAGGGCGTCCGCCTCTTCCAGGTTGCGGGGCAGGGGCCCCTCGCCGCCGCCCGCCGTCTCTTGGGCGCGCACCAGCCAGTCCAGGAAGGCGTCTAGGTCGTGCAGAAAGCGCTGCAGGCGTCCGGCCGCCGCCACCGCCTCGCCACAGGCCTGAGCCGCGCCGGCCAGAGCGCCCCACTCGGCGCCCAGTTCCTCCGCACCCTGATGCAGCCGCGCAGCCTGAGCCGGGAAGCGCACAGCCAGCAGGGCCGCCTCCTCCAGGAGGGCCGCCTGGCGCGGCTCTAGCGCTTGCAAAGCCGCCTCCAGGCCGCTAAGGCGCCACTGCAGGGCGCCGCCCGCCCGGGGCGCGCTCTCCACAGCCCTCCGCTTCTCGCGCACCTGGGCGCGCACCTCCGCCACCTCCAGCACGTGGTTCTCCACCAGCAGCACCGCGCTCACCTCTTCTTTTCGCTGTTCCACCAGCTCCACGATGCGGTTCCACCTACCGAGGAGAAGCAGGGCAGCGTAAGGAAGACGGAGACGCCCCCCTCCCCGCCCCGCCCTGGCTGCGGAGGGCCCATGACCCTGGGTGGAACCCAGCCACTGTGTGTGTGACCTTGGAATGGCATCCTTATCTCCCCAAGCCCCAGTTCCTCCCTGTGTAAAATGGACTCTGCCGGGCACATTTGCTTAGAACAGCGGTTCTCAAAATGTAACCTGAGCGAGGGCAAAGCTATCTTCATCAAAATGCTAAGACGCTATTTGCCTTTTCACTTTCATTCTGTGCCGAGTGTACTGTGGAGATTTCCAGAAGCTACAGGAAAAAGACTGATTGCAGAAGCAGACCTGAGTACTCAGCTGCCTTCTCTTAAACCAGACATTAAAGAGATGTGCAAAAATGCAAAACAGGGACTTTCCTGCTGGTCCAATGGATAAGACTCCAATGGATAAGACTCCAATGGATAAGACCCCCTGCATTGGGGGCTGGGTTCTATCCCTGGTGGGGGAACTAAGATCCCACATAGGCAACCAGAGAAGCTCTCACCTCAACAAAGACTCAGCACGGCCAAAGTAAATAATAATTTTTTTAAATGCAAAACAACACCATTTTTCTTGCTACATTTTTTTTTGTTTTGAAAAATAGTCACTTTTTCATTTAAAAAGTTACGTTACCATAGTAAGTTTATTATTATTTTAATGACTTACTATTTTACATTACTCAGTATTAATTTCTAATATAGTAAATACTGACAGATATAACCCATTAATCAAGCTCTTTGGGGATCCTTAAATTGCTTTTAAGCGTGCAAAGGGTTCTGGAACCAAAGAATGTGAAATCTGTCGGCTTATGACGTCAGATAATATGTTGGATGCAATAAATAGTAGTTGAGCATGTTCTATAAGCCAGGTGCTGAGTCAAACTTATTTTATCCTAAAATAAATTTATGGGACTTCCCTCACACTGCCAATGCAGTGAGCACAGGTTTGATCCCTGGTCAGGGAACTAAGATCTGTAGGCACCGTGAAAAGATTTTTTTTTTTAAATTTGCTCTGTGCCCTCAAGCAAGTGATGATACTGCCGGACAGTGTCAAGCTCCAAGTCAGGTCTGAGCTGTATACCCTTTGGTTGGCAACATTCTCTGTGCTTCATTTCCCCACCAGTAAAATGCACACAATCATAGCACAATACCGACCTCACAGGGGTGCAGTGAGAGTCAAATGAGTTACTGATATGATTCGTGAAGCACTTCAAACAATACATGTTAGCTAGGAGTGGGGATACACTCCAGGACCACATTAAGCCCCTTTATGCCTCAGGGCCTTTGCCTTGGCTGTGCTCCTGGCCTGGGATGCTTTGCACCCTCCCTCCCCTCCCCCATATATACTCTTCCTGTGGCTAGATCCTTTTCATCCCCTTTGAGGGCCCAGTTCACAATGTCATGACAAGACCGAAAATCACCCCCAAGTCCCAGTTATGCCCTACCAGATCACTCTATTTTCTGCATTGTTTTGTTGTTCAGTGGCTCAGTCAGGTCCGACTCTTTGTGACCCCCTGGACCACACAACACGCTAGGCTTCCCTGTCCTTCACTATCTCCTAGAGTTTGCTCAAACTCATGTCCATCGAGTCGGTGATGCCAGCCAACCATCTCATCCTCTGTCATCCCCTTCTCCTCCTGCCCCCAATCTTTCCCAGCATCAGGGTCTTTTCCAGTGAGTTGGCTCTTTGCATCATGTGGCCAAAGCACTGGAGCTTCAGCTTCAGTCCTTCCAATGAATATTCAGGGTTGACTTCCTTTAGGTTTGACTGGTTTGGTTTCCTAGCATGAATCTTTACAATTCTCCAAATATCTTGTTCTTCTCTTGTTTATTTCTTAACTCTCTCTCTGTCCCCTCTAGAATGGACATTGCACAAGGGCAGAGATTAGGACTCTGAAATCAGAAGGGCTCAAGTTCAAATTCTGCTCTGGCCAGATTCACCATGTGAACTTGGGCAAATCATTTTCGTTTCTCTTTTCTCATTTGAGAAAAGGCAGATAATTATGTCCACTTCACTGGGTGTTTAATGAGTTCTTGTGGCTAAAGCAGAGGCGCATCATCTCACTAACTGCCATAAATCACTAGCTGTCATTATCTTTTTAGGCCCTGGTGCCCTGGGATTGTTGAGGATACAGACGCTTGGAAATCGCTGGATATTGGGATCTTACAGCACAGCAGTTAAGGGCACAGTCTGGAGTCAGACAAATTCAACTTCAAATTCAGGCTTGATCCCCACCTAATTTCCCATGGGACCTTAGGCCACCTTTACCTCTCTGAGCTCCTGTTTCCTCCTTT
Organism: Oryx dammah; assembly: GCF_014754425.2. Lineage (NCBI taxonomy): Eukaryota > Metazoa > Chordata > Mammalia > Artiodactyla > Bovidae > Oryx > Oryx dammah. The sequence goes on from NW_024070197.1 coordinate 15,427,870, forward strand.
CTTATATGGGTATTTACACCCCCACAGAGTTGCTGGGAAGACTGCAATATGTGGTCAAGGGCCTCAGCTCTGGATTCAGGCAGAACTGGGTTTGAGTCCTGCTTACTAGATTGACTAATCCTGGATAAGGAATTCACTTCTCTGGATCTGTGTGTTCATCTATGAATCCTACCTTGCAAGAACTACTTGTAGTGTTCTAGGGGGAAAGATTTAATTGGTTACTATTCTTAAAGAGTTCTGAGTGCTGGAAACTTTACTATGGCAATTGGGATATTGGGAGGTTAAAAAAAAAAGTGCTTGGAAAAATTCCTGGCAGCTAGTGGATTCTCAATAAATCATTTCTGAACAAGTAAATTAAGAGCCCATTGAAATGTATTCTATCCTCAATTTACCACATCATCGCTAACATTGGGCATTATCATTTTTTCTCAAGATTTTGCTAATTTACTAGGCAGCCGGCAGCCCTTATTCACTAGAAGGACTCATGCTGAAGCCAAAGTTCCAACACTTTAGCCACCTGATTCGAAGAGCTGACTCACTGGAAAAGACTCTGATACTGGGAAAGATGGAGGGCAGGAGAGGAAAGGGGCAACAGAGGATGAGCTGGTTGGACAGCATCACCAACTCAATGGACATGAGTCTGAGCAAACTCTGGGAGACAGTGAAGGATGGGGAAGCCTAGGGTGCTGTGATCCAGGGGGTCGAATGAAAAACAACCTTATCATCTCAGGAATTTGAAAGGGCACATTCTTGACCTCTATAGTTGAGTGACTGAGGAAAAGAATGATAGGAAGAACTGGCCTGGGACTCAGAAGGACTTCCAGCCCCAGGCTTCACTTACCTGCTGTTGAGGTGGTCCTGGCAGGAACGCACCTCATCTGAGCTGGGGTGACCTCCTTCTACCAGTTCCTGAACCGTGTGGTTCACATCCAGGACACGGCCCATCAGACTGTTCATCTCCTGGTCCAGACTCTCAAATCTGCGGAAGAAGGATGGACACGATCAGTGAGGCCTGGACCCTGGGGACCTGTTCACTGGCTTCTGTGAAACTGCCTTCTCCTGGTTCTCCTCTGAACTCTCAACCTCATCTCCTCAGGCTCCTCTGCTGGCTCCTCTTCTTCTACCTGCCACTTAAGTGTTAGGTTCCTCAGGGCTCTGCCCTGGGCCCTCTCAGCTTTCCCTCACATCCTGCCTGGTCCATCTCACCCAACCCCACAGCTTCCGCCCTTGCCCCCGAGCCCATCAGTCCCACATCTGCCTCCAGCCTCAACATTATCCCTTTTGAGCCTGTCCCCCACTTTAAAGCCTGCTGTGCTCTTTGTCTGGGCTCTTTGCTGTGACTCACACTCGCTTCAACACCTCCCCTAGTTTGTTCTTCCTCTGGGTCTCCATCCCAGGGACAGCTCCCCTCCATCCCTTCCCCCTCCCCACAACCCCGGCCATTCCCTAGGCCAGAGCCCTAAGCCTGTCTGCCCCCACGGCCTGTCCTCTTGGGTTCCTGTCCTGGTCCAGTCCTGTCCTCTCCTGTCTGAGCCCCCACCCTAGCTGCCTCTCTAGGCTCCCAGCCACCATTCTCACCCCCTCCAGCCCACTCTCTATGTGGCAGCCAGAGAGAACCGTTTTAAGCTGGCTATGGTCTTCCCTTGTTTAAAACAATGTCCAAGGCTGTGGCTTGGGTAACTGTGGGCACAGTAACAGAGGGGACCAGGCCTGTGTTTCCAGCAACGCCCAGCCCAAGGCCTGGAACAGAGCAAGGGCTGAATAAGTATCCACTGAATGAGTGGATGGATGAATATGCTCAGAGAGAGGGGCGCAGAGGGTCCATCCACTGACTTAATGACCCATCTCTAAGTCTGCCAACAGATAAATCAGTATCTAATATGTCCCAGGGAGGTAATTGCTATGAAGAAATGTAAAGTGAGGTGAGGGAAGAGAAAGTGACAAGGGTCAGAGCAGTTTTATTAGCTGGGGAGGTAACATCTATGCAAGGGGTAACATCCTTCCCATCTAGGGATGGGAGTCCCAAGGGAGGGATCATGCTGAGCCATCTCTGGAGGTTACTATAGCCAAGTGACTATAAGTCTCACAGGAATAGCAGTAAACGCCCCTGGAATGCTCCCTGGACCCAGGCATTTGCTAATTACTTTGCACATTTACTGTTCTCCAGGAGCCCATGAGGTTGGGACCAGTAAATATCATTCCCATTTTGCTGGGAAGATCCCCTGGAGAAGGGAATTGCAACCCCATCCCAGTATTTCGGCCTGGGAAACCGCATGGACAGAGGAGCCTGGTGGGCTGTAGTCCAATGGGGTCGCAAAGAGTCGGACCCGACTGAGCGACTAAGCACACACACTGGTCCCAAGTGTGTGAACATGGGGAAATTGTTGATTCAAGGAAATGGAGACTGCGTGCGGGACGAAGGGGACCAGGAGTCCCACCGGTGCGCGCTCACCGGTGCTGCACCACCTCGACGTCGTCCAATGAATCGGGCACGCGCATGGCCAGCAGCCACTGCTCCTTCTCCCCAATCCACAGCTCGCACGCGTGCACCTCGCCGAACATGCGGTAGACAGCGAGGGCATCGCGCAGCCACTGGCGCCGCAGCGCAGCCACCTCGGTCACCTCGGCGAACAGCTGCTCGGCCTCCACCACGCGCACCTGCAGTGCCACCACCAGGGGCCCGGCGCCGCTGGCGCCCCCCAGTGTCGCCAGCTGGCGCCGCAGGCCGCCCACGGACCCGCGATGCGCCTCCACCTCCCCTGTGAGCGCGCGGTGCTGGCGGGCCAGGCGGCGGCTAGATGCTTCGTCGTGGCCGAAGTCGCCCGCGGCTGCCAGGCGGTAGGCGTCGCGAAGCCAGTCCAGGAGCCCGTCGAGGTCCGCGCCGAACTGGTGCAGCGCCCGCGCCTCCTGCAACCGCCGCTCGCGCCTCGCCGCCGCCTCCTCCAGCCGCTGCCAGCGCCGCCGCGCACTCGCCGCTCGCTCCGCCAGGCCCGCCAGGTGCATCGTCTCGGCGCCCGGGCCCACGGCGCCACCAGCCGCGGCCAGCTCCTCGCCCCGCCGCAGGGCCTGCTGCAGCAGCGCCCGCCGCCCGCCCAGCTCGCCCTGCAGGATCTTGTGCTGCGCCAGGAGGCGCGCGGTGCTGGACAGGTCGTGTGCGCCGCCCGCCGCGCCCGCCGCGCCCGCCGCGCCCGCCGCGCCGCCGCCGCCCGCCGCCTCCAGGAGGCGCTCCTTGTCGCGGGCCCAGCTCTCGGCTTCCTCCAGCTCCTGCAGCAGCGCCCACAGGCTCCGCGAGGCCTCCAGCTCCGCGCGCCGCCCGGCCGCCTGCTCCTGCAACTCCGCCAGACAGCCGTGCACGTGGTTCACGCGGTTGCAGATGACCTGCGGATCGCAGGGCTGGTAACCTGCGCCACGGAAAAGGGGAGATCCCAGGCTGGGCACGGACCAGGAGCCGCCCAAAAGAGGGGGCTGGAGTCCTTGGCCCAACTTTACCAGAGGTCAGATTATGCGTCCCCTCCTCCTGGCAGCCTTCCCCAACACCTCAAATCTGGAGCAGGCACCTTACCAGGCTCTCGCAGGCTTCTTTGTTTCCCCCATCCCAGCGCGGACCACTCTGCCTGTCACTCCCTCATCCCACCTCTGACCCCTCTGGGCTGTTGCGAACGTTCTGTGTCTCCCATTGGGGTGGGAGCCCCATAAGGACAAGACCTGGGGCTGTCTCCATCAGACCATGTTCCCACCACTGCCCAGCACATGGTGGAGCCCAGGGCAGTCGCTTAGTGAAAACGGTGACTTACTGACTGAATGAGGGATGGAATCGGAGAATTAGAGAATCCTAGAATCTTTATATGTTAGTGTAAGTGCAGTGTTTTTCCTTCAGAAATGGACAAAATGAAACCTCTCTATTCTTAACCTATGTTTTGACTCTCCTCTCTCATCCTCTGTCATCTTATCTCTGAACCCAGTGATCACCTAAACTCCTTTTTATCTTCAAATATTTCACCTTCCTCCTGGACCTCTTAAAGAACTGCCTGCTTGGAGGAGCGCCAGGAGACGTGGTTTCAGTCCCTGGGTTGGGAAGATCTGCTGGAGGAGGGCATGGCAACCCACTCCAGCATTCTTGCCTAGAGAGTCCCATGGACAGAGGAGCCTGGCAGGCTACAGTCCATGGGGTCGTAAAGAGTCGGACACGACTGAAGTGACTTAGCACGCAGGCACACACCTGGATCTCTGGTTTGAGAACTGTGAGATTAACTTAATGGGTGACCGTCAGCATTTCTCTAATGGAATAGAGTAGAAAGAATAGAAAATATGAGAAGTACGGGGAAGCGTTGTTTTCCAAAGGCTTTGTGTCTCTGGGTGTCTGCACGTGTGCCTGTGAACTGTGGGTCATGAGGTAAATGTATTTCTTACTGGGTCAAAACAGTGGGAGAGACACTGCCCTAGATGGCACGTGAGGTTTATGCATTGCTGGACATTCACTGAAATTGACCCAAATTCCAAGGCACCCAACTGAATAATAAACATCAGTGGCGTCCATGTATCTAGCGCTTACTCTGACCCAATGTCACTGAGTTCTCACAACCATCCTATAAGGCCAGTATCCTCCTTAGCTCCATCTTGCCGATGAAGAAACTCACACTCAGGGAGGGAAGCTGCTTGCTCAGGATCAGCTAAGAAGTGGTACATCAGGAGGCCAACTCTGGACCACTTCGCAGGCAGAGCTGCTTCCTGTCACCATGACAACACACACACTGCTGTCTCCCGTCACCATGACAACACACACCCTACACTAGCCTCTTTGCTGTTTCCATGGCACTGGTGATGCATTATCACTGGGAGCTGAGATCTCACAAGGAAAAGACAGGGAGAGCCTCCTGGACAAACATGCATAAGAATGAAGGGTGAAGGATGATGAATGAATGATGTCTCTTGGGGTTGTGAGGCTGGTGATGGGCTGAGCTAGGCTGGGGATGCCTGCACTGGGGCTTGGAAGGAGACCTCAACATTTGCTCTTAGGACATATCCCAGCCCATGAGCATGAGAAACTCCCCCGACCATCCTGCAAGCTGGAGTGTGTGTGCATGCTGGGCTCCTCTGTCTGTGGAAATTTCAAAGCAAAAATATTGGAGTGGATTGCCATTTCCTCCTCCAGGAGATCTGCCCAACCCAGGGATCGAACCCACATGTCCAGCAGTGGCAGGAGGATTCTTAGCCACTACACCACCTGGGTAGCCCCTGAAACTGGAGAGCCTCTTCATTTTCTAACAATGCACCAGGATTCCCAAGGGCCTTAGCTCCAGATAAAGCAGTGAGATAGATCAGCCTCCAAACCCTCTTATCAGTTCTGCACCTCTGAACCTCAGTTTCCTCATCAGTAAGAAAGAAAAAAGCAGTCTTGATGCTGTCAGCACTCATACACAGTTGTACAAGGCAAAACATCAGAAAAGACCACTCAGGAGGGCTTCCCTGGTGGCTCAGTGGTAGAGGATCCACCTGTCAATCCAGGAGACACCGGTTTGATCCCTGCTCTGGGAAGATCCCACATGCCACAGGACAGCTAAGCCCATGGGGCACAACTATTTAGCCTGTGCTCCAGAGCCAGGAAACTACAACTAATGAAGCCCATGCCCCCTAGAGCCCATGCTCAGCAACAAGAGAAGCCACCGCAATGAGATGCCCATGCACCACAACGAGAGAGTTGCCCCCATTCGCCACAACTAAAGAAAAGCCCGCACAGCAACAAAGACCCAGTACAACCAAAAAATAAATAGATAAAATTATTTTTAAAAAAAAGACCACTCGGCAATCATGATGGAGACGAAGACGAGACCATTCCACAATCATGTCTGCGTGCACACAAAACAAGGTCACTGTGCAAACCACAAAACAGTCACCTGCCTGCCACCCATGCCTGGCCAAGGTGAACCACTCCTGCCAGCCATGTTCCTCCCACCACCTGGTTTAAAATTATTAAGACGCACAATCATCTAATTACCCCCACTTCCTGATAGCATCCAACCTGCAGCAAAATACACTACATTAAATCATCCCAATTCACCTGACCCAAGCCCACGTCCTACAATAAGCCCCTCTTAACATCCTCTTACTAAGATGCCCCACGGTCCCCACACTCCCATGCATGCAAATCAAGCTTGATTTGACTACAGCAGGGCTCCTGGTGGTCTTTAGCTGGAGGGTGTTGACACCACGAAAATGAGAACCTTTCTAGAGTCAGTCTAAGTTTTTGCCTGTCGACATCCATGCCCCTGCTTCTGCTAATGGCATCCCATCCCTGCCCCCTTCTCAGTTCGTGTCTTTGGAGACAGCTGACCCCACTCAGCTGACTCCACTCTTGGTCCTGGGTGAGCATGTCACATAGATGTGGCCAATTAGATCACGTATGTAGCCCCAGGCCATAATGCTTGGCTGAGTGGTGGGAATGGAACCCACCATGGGCTAATGAAAGCTTTCCTTGGGCCTTTTGCCAGAATATTGGGAGAAAGGGGCCTGTCTCTTGCTGGATCTGTGAAGCTGCTGGGATGTAAATGTGGGCTGGATGGTCCCAGATTTACACCACAAGGGGAGGGACTGCTCAATAGTGACACAAACATAAACATTAGAGGTGGGGACAGGTGGAGTCTTAAAAGCATCATTGAACTATCCCTGGATCCAGCCATACCTGAAGCAAAACTCAACCCTTCTTACACATTTAGTTACATCAGCCAATACCTTCCCTTGTTCTCCTTCAGTTAATTGAAATTGAGTTTCTATCACTTGATGCTGAACAGGCCTTGACTGCCGTACCCAGTCTTTTTATGATATTCACTGAGACCCCGCTGTGAAAGGCTTAACACATAACAAATGCTCAAAAAATGTGAACTATTACTGCAGGATCTCAAAGCAGGAAGAAGTCATGTGGGCCAGCCTCGCACCCAAGGCACTAATTTCCCTTGTGATATCCCTGATGGAGTGTGATCCTAGTTGGTGTTTGGATACCTCCAAAGACGGGGAGCTCACTTCTTCATCTGTATCTCAGGAGACATTCTGCTTCTTCTTCTTCTTTTTTTTTTTTTGACATTCTGCTTCTATTAGCACAAGCCCTGAAAGTCTCCACCCCAGTCCTCAGCCCCAGACTCACCCTGCAGCTGTGAGAAACGCAGGGCAGCAGCGTTGAGGGCCTCCACCCGCTCACTCTGGGCTGCGATGTCCCCCTCGAGCAGTCCATGCTTCTGCAACAGGTCCTCCGCCTCCACCAGGTGCTGCCCACACTCCCGGGACAGCAGCTGAGCCTGCAAGTAAGAGCTGCCCTGAGTGTAGCTTGGGCATCAGCCCTCAGGCCACTCCCCCTTCCACCCACCACCCACACCAGCCTTCGCTCCTCTACTCCATCACCTGAACTCTGATCTCTGTCTCAGACCTCATGTCTCAGTCATCACCTCTCTCCATCTCTGTCTCTCTGGATGCTCCGTCTCTCATCACCTCCGTAGTTCTGGGCTCTGTCTCTCTCTCTCTGCCTTCATCCCTTTCTTGTTTATATTTCTCTGCCTCCATCTCAATTCCTACCACTTTCCCTCCATGTCTTGTGTCTGTATCCCTCTCTCTCTGCTTCCATCATCTTATCTCCATCTCGCTCTTTATCCAACTCTCTCTCTCCCATAGGTCTCTCTCTCTTTCTCAAACGGATTCCATCTTCCTGTGTGTCCTCTGTAGCCAACTTTTAATAGATTTCTGGTGATACCTTTGGGTCTGCTTCTCTAGTTTTTTCTCTGATTTCTTTCTCTGAAACTGTTTCAGTCTTCCTCTGACTTAATCTCTGTCTCTGTCTGTCCCTGATTGTCTCTGTACTACTGTGTCTTTTTATCTATTTCTCCGGGTATTTTTCTGTCTCTCATACATTCTTCCTCTGCCTGTGTCTCTCTGTATCTTTCACTCTTTTTGTCTCCCTTTCTCGTTACCTCTTTCTGTCTCTCTTCTCTTCTCTCTCCATCTTTGACAACTCTTTCAGGATAAGGACCCCTCCCATCCCTCCAGGTATGCCACCCCCATCACTGGTGCCCGATCTGGCCCCTACCTGCATCTCCTCCATCCAGTCCACCATGTACACCATCTCCTGGAAGACCTTCTGCAGAGCCAGGTTCTGCTCGAGCCGTGTCCGCCGGGCACCAACCAGGCCGGTCAGCAGGGCCCACTGGCGCAGGACACTGTCACGCTGGGCTGCCACCCGGCGGGCATCATAGTAACCTTCAGTTGCCAAGGCCTGGGCCAGCTCTGCCACGCCCTGCACCCGCTCCTCATAGGCTGCTATGTCTGCCTCGATGGCTTCGTGCTTCTTCATGGCTGCCTCCACCGCCGGCAGCTCATACCCAAAATTGTCCTGGGGCAGGGCAGGCCACAGATGCTCATCCATAATGATTCAGCAGTTAACCTGTTACCTTGACACTGTGTGACCCTGGAAACTCCCCTACCTGCTCTTGTTACCCTGGAGACCAGTCCCATCCTTCCCCGTTACCCTGGAGATCAACCCCATCACCCCAAGGTACTTTGGAGACCATCTCCAACCTTCCCTATCACCCTGGAGACCAGCCCCACTATCCCCAGTTACCCTAGAGACCAGTCTCATCATCCCCCCCAGTTACCCTGGAGACCAGCCCCACCATTCCCTGTTACATCTCTAACCCTAAATTTGTTACCTAGGAAACAAGCCCCATCCTTCCATTTCCTTAGAGACTGAGGACCAGGCCTACCCTATCCTGTTGTTTAGGAGACCAATTCTATTCTTCTGAGTTACACTGGACAACTGATAACAACCTCCTTTGTCACTTAAGAGATAATTAACTACTCTCCCTATTTCTAAAGAGACTAATTCTGTCCTCTCTAGTTACCCTGGAGACCAGTCTCACTCTCCTATTACCCTGGAGAGCAAGCCCACATCCCTCCCCGACCAGTCACTTAGGAAACCAATTCTCCCATTCTACCTTCATTTTTCACCTAGAAGACTAATCCAACACTTCTCTGTTGCTTAGGAAATCGAGAAATCTCCCTTTCTGGTCCCAAGGCCGTCAGCCTCACCCTTTCTCCCTTTCCCCCGGAGCCAAGCCCTTCGCCCTGTACCTGGGAGACCAGGCGCTGGTTCTCATTCAGCCAGCTCTCGCGCATGGCCACCTTGTGGTCAAACCTCTGGGCCAGCAGTTCCAGCTTCTCCTGCCGGATCAGCTCAGCCCGGAGGGCAGCCTCTCGCTCATGTTCTGCCTTCTCCAGTTGTCCCCATGCCTAGAGAGGCAGTCAGATTCCAACAGCTCAGAACTTCCCTGGTAGTCCAGCGACTAAGACTGCGCTCCCAATGCAGGGACCCTGGGTTCCACCCCTGGTCAGGGAACTAGATCCCACATACCGAAACTGAGTTCACATGCCACAACCAAGATCCCACATGCTGCAATGAAGACCTGGGGCAGCCAAATAAATAAATAAGATTCCAATAATTCCCCACAGTAATGGCCTTGGCTTCTCTGTCTGAGGTCATGCTCAGCATTTTGGCACCTTTGCACACACTGGAAAAAAAATCTTGCTTCCTCATGACCCTTTACTGTTGGAAAAACCATCAGAATGGATGTCAGATGCATGACATCTGCAATGTGAAGAGCTCCCTTGAGCAGTGCACAACCTATACAACCTCACAGGGCAATCCTTTCTCTGCCCTACATCCTCAGCCTCACCTTGTCAATATCCCAGATGCCACAGCCCTCCCGGGGCACGTAGAGACGACGGTTGCAGGCCCGCAGTTTGCTCTGGATGCTGAAGAGCAGCACCTCCAGGTTTCCCTTCTCCTGAAACCTGAAGGGGCCTGAGCTCAGGAGCCCTGCCTCCACACCTCCCCCTGCCACCCTCCCTGCTGAGCCAGGCCTCACTTGACAGGCTTCTCCAGCGTGCAGTAGGCCGTGAAAGCCTGAAGCTGCTGCTGCACCCCACTTAATGAGTTGGCAAACTTCTGGTTGCTGATGAGGCCCACGGTGCGGTGGATCCAGGCCAGCAGCTCGGTTGCCAGCTCCTCGTAGCGCTCAATGATCTTCCCCACCTCCAGCACCTGGTCCAGGACCTGACCCCGCAGAGGGAGGGAGGGGGGTCAGTCTCCTCCCAGATGCAGCCCCTATGGTTCCCAGGCTCCCACCTATCCCATTCCTGGGCTCCGTGTACCTTTCCAATCCGTTTCCCCTCCACAGCCAGAGCTTTCATCTTGGAGAAATAATGGTAGAAAGAGACCACATAGGTGATGATGGATTTCTCATCAGGAGCCTCCATGTTCACATCTGAGGGGTAAAGAAGAGAGAGCATGATGACGAGCACTCTGGCAGAGAGATCATACTGAGTGTAGGTTAGGAGAACTCAGTCTTCCTAGCTGTGTGACCTTGGACAAGATAACTAACCTCTCTGTTCCTTTGTCTTTTTTTTTGGACCACACCAAGTGGCATGCAGGATCTTAGTTCCCTGACCAGGGGCTCAAACCTGTAATCCTGCAGCAGAAGTGTGGAGTCCTAACCACTGGACCACCAGGGAAGCCCGTGTTGTTCCTCAGTTTCTTTATCTGCCCCATGAGGATCTACTTCATGGATTAAATAGTGCCTGACACATATACACCACCATGAAGAAATTATCTACAGTGATTTCTTGGACACACCATTCATTCTACTGTCCACCTCAGGACCTTTGCACTTGCTCTTCTCACTGTCTGGAACACTGTTCCCTTTTCCATGGGCCAAACTCCCACTCACCCTCCAGGGCTCCACTCAAGTTTCCTCAAATAAGCCTTCCTGTTCCTCCTGTCTAGACATGATCTCTTCCTGTTATTCTTCCTCGTGCCCTCTTATCATTTCCTCCTAGAATATATCACAATTTAGAACTGTGTGTGTGTGTTAGTAGCTCAGTTGTATCTGACTCTTTGCAACTCACTAGGCTCCTCTATCCAAGGTATTCTCCAGGCAAGAATACTGGAGTGAGTTCCCTTCTTTAGAGGATCGAACCCAGGTCTCCCGCATTGCAGGCAAATTCTTTACCGTCTGAACCATGAGGGACGTCTAGTTTCTAATTACATATTGCCTTGTGTGATTGTGTCTTTATCAAGTTTGAGCTCCAGGAGCACAAGTGCTATGCCTGTCTTTTACCACTGTCCCTGCCATGCCCAGCAGACAGCAGAAGCTCAAAAAATACATAAACTAAGTCTATGAAGGGTATATGAAGTTTGAGGTCAAGGACATGGGCTTTGAAGGCAGCCTGAGCTTGAATCCTAACTCAACCACTTACTCAATCAATATCCTAATAAAATAGGTCGAACTGCTCTGAGTTCAGTTTCCGCATTGTTACAGTAAGGATAGTCACAGTGCCTGCCACCTAAGAACACTATGAGTATGAGAGAGAATACTCATAGTGGAGAATACTCATAGTGGCATAGAGGAGAAGCTCAATAAATCCTGATTATCATTTCAGTTTACCCACAGAATGCATAGCATCATACTTGGCCCTGATTCTTCTTCACCTCACAAAACTGACATCCAATAAACACCCACTCTGTACCAGGCACTGTAAGAGGCAGGGCAGAGGAGTGATTAAGTCCCTGAATTCTGGAATCAGAGAGTACTGTTTACTGGGTTTTCAGAGTGATGCTAGACGAGTGACTCCACATCTCTGAGCCTTCCTTTCCATCAGTTTAAGACAGGATTGATGACTTCTATCCAACTGAATCGGTGTGAGGATGAAAGGGAACAGTGTTGATACAATTTCCAGCCATGTGCCTGGCACACCGTAGGGGCTCAGAAAAAGGAAGCAATCATTATTCCAGATACAGGGGATTGGTGGGGTATGATCATGGCCATTACCCTAGAGATGGGGGGGTTGGTATTGGGTGTGATCATGAATTTGGAATGAGGTTGAAGTCAGGGGTGGGGCTGGGGACAGACGGAAAATGGGAAGGGGTTGGGGATGAGGGCAGAGCTGTGGATGCAGGCAGAAATAGGGATGGGCTGGGGATGGGAATGAAGATAGTGTTGGAGATTGGGTTGGGGGTGGTGTTGGCTTTAGGGATGGGGCTGGGGTTGGGGGCGTTGGGTTTGGCAGGGAGGTGATTAAGGATGGGGTTGAAAGTGAAAGTCGCTCAGTCATGTCCAACTCTTTGGGATCCCATGGACTATACAGTCCATGGAATTCTCCAGGCCAGAATACTGAAGTGGAGAGCCTTTCCTTTCTCCAGGGGATCTTCCCAGCTCAGGGACCAAACCCAGGTCTCCCGCATTGCAGGTGGATTCTTTACCAGCTGAGCCACAAGGGAAGCCCAAGGATGGGGCTGGGACTGCTATATTTAAAATAGATAACCAACAAAGACCTACTGTATAGCACATGGGACTCCACTCAACGTTTGTGGCAGCCTGTATGGGAGTGGAGTTCGGGGGAGAATGGATACGTGTATTTGTATGGCTGAGTCCCTTCCCTGTTCACCTGAAACTATTACTATCCCAGCATTGTTAATTCCCTATACCCCAATACTAAAGTAAAAAGGTTTTTTTTTTTTTTTTTAAAAAGGAAAGAGTTGGGGAAGGAGGGTTAAGTTGAACTCAGGAACGGAGATAGGGTTGGGTTTGAGACAGAGATGAACAGGAATTCCCTGGCAGTCCAGCAGTTAGGACTACAGGCTTTCACTGCCAAGGACACAGGTTCAATCCCTGATTGGGGAACTAAGATCCAGTGAATCTCAGAGTGGGCAAAAAAAAAAAAAAAAAAAAAGGTAGAGAAGGAGAAAGTAGCAGATATGGAGCCTGGAAGCGGTGAGGAAGAGGTGGGGACTGGGAGGGAGTTAAATTTGAAATGATCTTGGGCTTTGGGCTGGTGTTGCAGTTGAGTTTGGGGGCAGCACTGGATTTGGGAGTCCCCCAGGAGGAAACCCGGGCTGGCGCCGTGCAGGGCTCACCCTCAGGGTCCAGGAGACGTGCCAGCCCCAAGTGCTGCTCAGCCGTGCGGAACGCTCTCTGCAGGTTGTAGTTGGCGTTGGACTTGGTGAGCTTGCTGAAGTCCACGAGATCGGGCCTGGGCAGGGGCACAGAGCGGGCAGGCAGCAGGCAGGCTCCAAAGCCGGTGGGCAAATGGGTGAAAAGACATCCTTGTCTGAGTCCCACCCAGGGCGAGGGCAGGAGGCGCACAACCCAGCCAAGGGGAAAGCCGTGTGTACTGGTGCGTGTCTGTGCACCATGTAGCTGTGGGGCGAGCTCTGCGTGAGGGCTTGTGTAAAGAAAAGTGAAGTCGCTCAGTCGTGTCCAACTCTTTGCAATCCCATGGACTGTACCCTACCAGGTTCCTTCGCCCATGGAATTTTCCAGGCAAGAGTACTGGAGTGGGTTGCCATTTCCTTCTCCAGGGGCTCTTCCTGACCCAGGGATCCAACCCAGATCTCCCACATTGCAGGCAGACGCTTTCCCCTCTGAGCCACCAGGGAAGCTCACGTGTATGTCTGACTATGACGCTCACGTGTCTATGTGGGTGGGTTCTGTACTGTATTGTATAGCGCTTGGAAGTGTGAGGTCCGGAGCCCACCCTCTTGACTCAAACCCCAGCTCAGCCTTCTCCTGGCTGTCACTCTGCGTGAGTTACTGTCTTGTCCTGTGCCTCCATTTCCTCCTTTGTAAAACGGGGAGAATAATAGGCTCTGCCTACAGGCTCACTGAATAGTAAACGACTTATTGGAAAGCACTTAGAACATGCCGGGTACACACAGTGATGTTCCCATTGTTAGCAGGACTCCAGTTAGAGCTTGTGGGTTGATGGGCATGTAGGTGGGGCTGGGTCTCCCCGTATACACGAGTGTGTACACGTGGGTTCTGGCTTCCTTCACACCAGAAGCAAGTCCCTTCCAGCCTCAGGCCTCAGTTTCCCCCATCTGTCATACGAACAGACCGTTATTATGGATCACGTGTGTGTGCTCAGTCGCTTTAGTCATGTCCGACTCTTTGCAATGCCATGGGCTGTAGCTGGCCAGGCTTCTCTGTGCATGAGATTCTCCAGGCAAAAATCCTGGAGTGGGTTGCCACGCCCTCCTCCAGGTTATGGATCATGGTGTGGGTGTAATTTATCTGGGAACCCTTCCTCAGCCAGCTTGGCACCAGACCCTAAAGCAGGAATAGGTGGGTGTGCAGGGAGCCAGAAGGGGGACTTGGGGGCTCACTGTGAGGAAGAACTTTCTGAGAGGAGGAGGCGCTGTGCACACACCAGATTCGACCGACCATAGCAAGTGAGCGGCCCATCCTGGGAACACCCAAGCAGCATGTCCGTGTAGAAGCTGTATATGTGAATGAGTATATGCAGGTGTGCTCACATCTATGGGAGGGCATAAAGGTCTCCATGTGTGCATAGGGTCTGTGTGTGTGTGTGCATCTCTGTGTAAATGTGTAACAGCATGTGTGTGAATGGAAATGTGTGTGGAAGCAGAGAGGTGAAGGGAGTAGGTCCTGTGTCCGTGAGGAGCATCTGTACACATCCATGTACAGGTGAGTATCCGAGGGACAGGGTGGGGGTAGGGTGCAGGGCAGAGCTGCTCCAGGCCAGCTGGTACCTGTGCCGATGAATGAGGGCATTGAAGGCCAAGCCGTCACGCCAGCTGGTGGTGAAATTCTGGATGTTTACCTCGGGGTAACTGGCAGTGTGGAAAGGAGAGACAGAGGCAGAGATGGAGAAAGTCCAGAGGAAAGAGAGAAGGAGGAAGAGACAGAGATGGATTGATGGATGGATAGATAGATGATAAAAGATAAATGATAGAAAAGTAGGTAGGTAGACAGATGGGTAGATAGACACAGGTGATACATAGGTATATGAGGAAAGAAAGGAAGGACGGAGGGAACACGGAGATGGAGACAGCATGGGGAGAAGGAGGGGGAGAGAGATTGAGAGGGATGGGGGATGAGCAGGAGAGAGAGAAACAGAGGGAAGAAAGAAAGGGGAGGGACAGAGAGAGAGAGAGAGATACAGAGGTGGGGAAAGGAAGAAGGGAGGAAAGAGAAGAGAAGGGGGAGAGAGTGATCAGAACAAGGAAAAGCAGATACAGAGGTAAAGACAGACACACGGAAGAACAGATAGCATTGCAAGACAGACAGGGAGCCCCAGGAGGACGAGAGACAGAGAACGCCCAGTCTCCATCCATGCCTGCCCCTACCTCCTTCCTCCCCAGGCTGCTCTCCAGAGGGCACTTGAGTTTCAGGCCAGGCCCTTCCCAGCAGGACAGAGAGTTGCGGGACCAGGGGGCATGCCCAGCGGTGTCTGTGTGCCCCTCTTCTCAAACCCACTGAAGATACCAGGACCCTGAACTTCCCACCCCAGCTGCCTGAGCCCTGGGTGTGCCCTCCTAGGCTGAGGGGGCTACTTTCAAGGGTGTAGGGTGGGGGACAGCTCAAGAATCGGGCCCAGGTGT
The DNA here is from genome assembly GCF_014754425.2 of Oryx dammah. Taxonomy (NCBI): domain Eukaryota; kingdom Metazoa; phylum Chordata; class Mammalia; order Artiodactyla; family Bovidae; genus Oryx; species Oryx dammah. Next base: position 15,443,309 of record NW_024070197.1, read on the forward strand.
CCCACACAGGTGCACTTGAGGCCTCTAGAGGTGCAGGACCAAGTGGGAGGAGAGAAGGGAGCAGGCTGGGGACACACCCCACCTCCTGGCATTATTCCCCTGAGGAGTCCAAGTTCTTCCAGATTGTGATACAGGTTACACTGTGACCCGGGATTGTGATACATCAAGGTTGAAAGAGTTTGGTAACTTCAGATGTAACTTTTGACGCTGAGGACTTGAGCCGCCCCTTGCACCCCTGTCCCAGAGGGAAGCCCAGAGGTGAGGGCCTGGCTCCCCTGAGGACGGGGGACTTACCCAGCTGTTTTCATCTGACACCACAAGAGCAGTGCATCCTTGGCTGAGCGTGTCTCTCTGTTGTCCTCAGTCTCAATCTTGATGACTTGAATCTGTAAGGATACAAAACATGGCTGCTGGGGTCTGGAGGGCTTGAGGCTGGGAGACACCCCACCCACACCCTGGGGGGACAGAGGATATGGGAGAGGCAGCTTCAGGCTCAGGGTGGGGGCACCAACTCTCTCCCCGTCCCCTTCGCCTATGGCATGTCCACTCCCCACTGCCCTACCTGGCCCCTTCTTCACCTGCCTATGCCCCACCCCGGTCCAGCTCCAGCCTCTTCCTTGGGCTTCCAGCTCCCAATTTTGGTGATAACCCCCAATCCAGAGGGATATATCTAAGTCTGATGATGCCTTTTCTCTTGATAAAACTCTAATTTCTCCCCATCTCAGACAGAATAAGATCAAATTGTTAATCACAGATCACCTAGGCCCTGCCGAGACTTCTGACTCATCTCCTCCCTGTCTCCCCCTTGCCTCCTAGTCTCAAGTCATACTGGTCTTTCTGTTCCTGCAACAAGCCAAGTTCATTCCCACCCCAGGGACTTTGCATCTGCTGTGCCCTCTGCCTGGAATGCTTTTCCCTTTCATCTTCGTAATCATTCAGCCACCAGGCTCTCCCCAAGCACTTCTCTGGTCCATACGATCCCTATTACTGCTTTATCATAATCTATTCTTTTCTGCATGGCTCTTTTTTTCCTTCTCTGCTTAGAATTGGTCCTTTTCCCACACATGTCTTGTTTACATATTGATGGGCTTATTTATTATGTCTACTGCTGCCCCCCATGTCTTGCTCCATAAAGACAGAAAATTTGTCTATTTTGTTTCTGAACTGGAGCAAGACTGCCTGGATTCCCATTCCAGTTCCACTACCCAGCTGTGTGACCTTGAGCATATTACTTCACCTCTCTGGGCTTCAGTTTCCTTGTTGGTAAAATGGGATAATGAATAATATATAATTTACGGGGTTATTGTGCATATTAAATGCCAAGTGCTTAGAACACAGTAAAATCTATATACACGATGATTGTAATGATGGTGTTGTGTCCTGGAGCATATTAGGAATATTTCTGGAATGACTGGATGAGTGGGTGAGGGACTTCTTAAGGCCTCCCTCCGGGGTGGGGGGGGCCTGGGCGGGGCTGGGGTCACTTGGGATCACCTGGAAGCGAAGGATGATGGTCCAGACCAGCCCCAAGGTCAGTCGGTGGTTCCCGTCCACGATGTCATGTGAGCCCACGTTCTCCAGGTGCACACGCTGCTCCTTCAGGAACTGCAGGGCCTTGTCTACGTTTTCCAGTGAGTGGATCCTCATGCGACCACGCGTGGGCCTTGGCTAGGGCGGCAGGGGTATTAGGAGCGCCAGGGCCTGGCCATGAGCACGTGCCCTCAATCCCACATCTTTCAAAGAAGGTCATCTACATAACTAGGCCCCTCTACCCCTGGTCCAGGCCACGCCCCCTCAGCCTGATCAAAGACCCAGGATCCAGTCCTTCTAAAGAAGCTCTGCACCACTCATAGCCAGACCCCTTCTAAGTCGTGTCCTTTCAGGGTTTATTCTAGTTCCTGGCCCCGCCCCTTCAAGTTAAGCTCCACCTCTAAACTGATAGCCACACCTTTTCTCATGAAGCCCCGCCCCTTTCTCGTAGTCTTACTCCCGCCCCTTTCATTGGATCTCCGTCCCAGGCCACCACTGTTTTGCCGCTAGTCCCATGACCACACCCCTCACTTCCTCCTCTTCAGATTTCTGCCTAGGGCCACGCCCACTCCTTTCAAGCCCCGCCCCACTCCAGGAGTCTCCTCTTGTTTATGCTGCTGTTCAGTTGCTCTATTCCTTCCAAGGGCGCTCCTGTTCTATACCATGTGCTCCTCATGACTTCCAGAGCTTCAGGCTCTGGTCCTTTCATCAATCTCTAGCTCCATCATAACCCCACCCTTTGCAATGAAGTCCCATCCAAGCTCAGAAATACAACTGCAGCCCATACAATAAGCGGTATCCATACAAGAGTTCCATTTAATCCCCAGACTCCCGCAACCTCGGCCTCACTTTTCCGATGACAACCACACCCTCAACCATAGACCCCTGCAACAGAGTTCTGCCCCAATTTTATAGCCATGCCTCCTGCTACGCATATCCAAGCCAAGCCCTTCTAATAAAGCTCCACCCTTCTCCATTAGCCGCCCCCTCCAACTTCCAGTGGAGCCCCACCCAAGCCCAGAGTTCCTCCCTGAAGGACAGCCCTCTCCTTAGACAGAATCCCACCTCTGTTCCAAGCCAGATCCCAGGCTCTTCCCAACTAAGCTCAACCCTGTGCCATGGCCCCACCCACCCGAATGAGGGGCCTCTAACCCACTCAGTCTTTCTAGTAAGCTCCATCCATCCATTAGCCTGGCCCTGTATACAGTAGCCCAGCCCGAGACTCCAGGGAGGCCCCCGTTCCCCACCCCTTCTGGCCCCCTCACCAGCTGCTCCCCAGACAGCACTTCCAGCAGCCGCGTGAGCACGAAGCCGTCCCTGAGGTCTGTATAGAGGTCCCCGATGTGGCAGCCAACACGGGCGAGGTGCGAGTTCACCCACTTGGTGAAGGTTTTCTTCTGCACGGCCTCCCGCTCATCTGAAGGACAGGTCCTGATGAGCCCCCAGCTCCTCCAGGAACCCCGCCTTCCAGTTTCACCCCAGCCCTCCAAGGCCCAGGCAGTTCTTGCCCAGGCCCAGCTCTCTGCAACGATCAGGTCTTTTGCAGGTGCTTCCTCCTATCTGGGATGCCCTTCCCTCACCCCCCCTCTGCTGTCCTTTAAAATTTTCCTGAGATATCAGTTCCATAGGAAAACTGTCTTGTGTCTTAGCCTAGTCAGCTCTGTTCCTTTGTTCAGTAAGTATTCAAGCATCCACTATGTGCCTGGCACTGTTCTGGGCTCTGAATTCAGTCAGAGCCCTTTCCTGGCAGAGTTCAGTTTAGTGGGGGCACAGATCATAAGCTGGGGCTTCCCCAGTGGTTCCACGGTAAAGAATCCGCCTGCCAATGCAGGAGACGCACGTTTGATCCCTGGGTCGAGAAAATCCCTTGGAGGAGGAAATGGCAACACACTCCAGTATACTTGCCTGGGAAAATCCCATGAACAAAGGCGCCTGGTGGGCTACAGTCCTTGGGGTTGCAAAGAGTTGGACACGACTGAGTGACTAAGCACACAGGTAATAGTCTAGGGAGTCACAGAGGGTTAAGGAGGGAGGAGAGGATGAGGGTTGGGTCTCAGGAATATCCCTGGCTGCTGTGGGGAGGGTACCTCTGAGAAGGCAAGAATGGCAGCCTGGAGCCCAGGGAGGAGATTGGGGAAAGGACTCAGGAGAGAGGCTGGACCAGGGCAGACACTGAGGGGATGGGGGAGGGGGCATCTTGGAGTTATTTAGAGATGAAAAAGTAAGGGTTAGCCACTGACAGGCTGTGGGGGAATGAAGAGGAGGGACTATGCTAGACTGCATGTTCCCTGAGGGCAGGAACCACATCTTCCCCTCTGCAGCAGCTGGATCGCTAGGTTTCCCCCATCCCTGGGGCAAGAAGTGGGCTTGGGATGACTTAAGGGGGAGGTGCAAGGTGGGAAGGATGTATGCAACTTCTCCTCTCTGCTTACCAAGAAATTGTTTGGGACCTCTCTTCCTGTCATTTCTTTTTTAAATAACAGTTTTGGTATGAGCTATACTTCCCATACTATAGAATTTGTCCTTCTAAGTTGTAAATTCAGTAGTTTTTAGCATATTCACAGAGTTATACGACCATCACCTCTATCTAATATCAGAACACTTTGATCACCCCAGAAAAGAAACCCCATACCTGTTAACTCCCCATTCCACCTTTTCCTAACCCTAGGCAACCATTCATCCATTTTCTGTCTCTAAGGATTTTCCTACTCTGGATATGGGATCGTGCAACATGTGGCCTTTTGTGTCCGACTTCTTTCACTCAGCATAATGTTTTCAAGGTTCATCCATGTTGTGGTATGTAGCAGTTTTTTATTCCTTTTTACAGCTAAGTAATATTACATGCATGCGGGGTGCTGAGTCACTCAGGTGTGTCCCAGTCTGTGTGACCCTACGGACTGTAGCTCCCCAGGCTCCTCTGTCCATGGAGATTCTTCAGGCAAGAATCCTGGAGTGGGTTGCCTTGCCTTCCTCCAGCTGATCTTCCCCACCCAGGGATCAAACCCACGTCTCTTATGTCTCCTGCGTTGGCAGGTGGGTTCTTTACCACTAGCACCGCCTGGGAGGCCCTAGTGGTCCATTGTAAGGATATACCATATACTACCTGGTCAGGGAACTAGATCTCACATAACTAAGGCCAAGCTCAGCCAAATAAATAATAGATAAAATTTAAAAATAAATGTTTTTTGAATATACAGAAACAACCCAGTGAATCCGAATGGCATACCTTGTTTGCTTGAATGTGGGTTGTGTGCTTTTGGATGGGATGGGGGACCTGTGTGAACACATGATCCCTCATCACACATAAGGAAGTGATGACGGGAAATATGTAAATAGAGTGTTTGCTTATCCTGCCTCTGACAGCCAATGCCCAGAGCAGATTGCAGTTCATGCTGAGGCCCGAGTGGAACTTGAGTGCATCCCCTGAGAGGGGCAGAATGAGGGCAACCGGATTTAGCTCTGCCTTTACTAGCGACAGGCTATGTTGGGAAAAGCCCAAAGCCCATCCCTCCTCTTTGGGCCTCTGTTTTCCCATTTCCAAAATGAGGGGTTTAGACTAGGTCAGGGTTACTTCAGTGGGCTCTGGGGGACCCTGGGTGTTTGGGAATGCATGCTTGGAAAACAAGGACTCGGGAGAATAGTTTTTAATTTTGTAACTTCATTTCTGTGATCTGCAAAGAAAATTAATAGTAACACATCCTGGATGGACTTCCCTGGTAATCCAACAGAGGCGACATGGGTTTGCTCCTTGGTCTGAGAAGTTTCCACATGCTGCAGGGCACCTAAGCCCACGAGCTGCCACTAAGGAATCCCCCTCTCCTAGAGCCTGTGCTGTGCAATAAGAGGCCATTCCAGTGAGAAGCTTGTGCACCAAAGTAACCTCCGCTCACCGCAACTAGAGAAAGCCTGAGCTCAGCAACTAAGACGCAGCAGCGCAGCCAATAAATAAATCCTCTTTTAAAAAGGAAGAAACACATCCTGGACTGTCTAGATGGTGACTTTATAGAGAACTATGCAGTGAGATTTGGGAGTTTGTGATTACAGTCTCTTTAGCATGGAGCTGGGGCCCAGAACTGAAATGCCCACCGGGGCCAGGCAGGCTCACAAGGGAGAATGAGGCCCTGGTAAAAGCGAGCAGCAGCCACACAGCCCCGCACGACTGGAGCCTCACAGGAGTGAAGGTCCAGTGCTGCCGTACCACGTGATAGCCCACGAGGTGCCAAAAATCTGGAGACAAGAATCTCCCTATTTTTAAATGCTGGCAACCGATTTACGTTTTTATAAAACACAGTGGGGTTGAAACCAAATGTGTCCTAGAGTGCCAGTTCTGGCCTAAGTTGACACTGAATGTTGACTGTGCTGGTGAGTGCGTGCAGCTACCTCCTCATGGAAGTGGGTGCCTTCCATCTGCCCCTCTGGCGCCACCTCCTCTCTGGGGCACCTGCCGTGAGCCCAGGGAGGCTGGCCAGTGTGGACCGTGGGAATGGGCTCTTCGGCCATTAGAGGTCTGGCTAGCAAGAGATGAGGGGAGACAAAAAGGGCTGAGGGGTTCATTTCCTCCCCAGGGTTCCCCAGTGGTAAAGAACCCGCCTGCCAGTGCAGGAGACATAAGAGACATTGGTTCGATCCCTGGATCAGAAAGATCCCCTGGAGGAGGGCATGGCTTCCCCAGTGGCTCAGAGTGTAAAGAATCTACCTGCAATGCAGGAGACCTGGGTTTGATCCCTAGGTCGAGAAGATCCCCTGGAGAAGGAAATGGCAACCCACTCCAGTATTCTTGCCTGGGAAATCCCATGGACAGAGGAGCCTGGTGGGCTACAGTCCACAGAGTCTCAAAGAGTTGGACATGACTGAACAATGGCAAACACTTTCACTTTCCTTGCTTGACCAGGCTTCCCCCAGAGCCTGGTGGCGCTCCCTACAGCCCCCACTCCTGCCGGGGATGCCTCGCTCCCCTCTCAGCACTCCCTGCCCTGTCCCAGTCCCCGGGGTCTCCACACGTCTGTAAACAGTCCCTTCATTAAATTCTCCTTTTTGAGGAGCCCATTAACTTCCTCCTGGTCCTCTAGCTGCCACACACATCTTTGGGTTGTCAAGACTCTAAGTCAAATTACAGTTGTTCTTTGTCTGCCATTGTGTTCATACTATTTTGCCATTTATGTAGTCTTCCCCACTGTGGTAGTCACCGATTACAAGCGAAATGCAAGCCTGGGACTTCCCTGACAGTCCCGTGGTTAAGACTCTGCACTTCCAAGGCAGGGGACGAGGGTTCCATCCCTGGTCAGGGAACTAGGTCCCACATGCTGTGCAGTGTGGGCAAAAACGATTTTTCTAAGTGAAACTCATTTCCTTAGAATAAGACTTTAATTTTTTCACATATTTACTACATCAAGATTTTCACAGAGCAGGGACTAATCTATATTGGTTTCCAAGAAAGGATAGAGACAATATGTAAATGATACATTGGATATTAGTCTGGGAAAAGTGAGGAAATTGGAGATACCAGGTATTGATGGAAACGTGGGAATATCATAACCCTCGTGCCAGCTGGTGGGCAGCCATTGTGATAGTCACTCAGTCATGTCCAACTCTTTGGGACCCCATGGGCTGTCACCCACCAGGCTCCTCTGTCCATGGAATTCTCCAGGCAACAATACTAGAGTGGGTAGCCATTCTCTTCTCCAGGGGAATTTTCCAGACCCAGGAATCAAACCTAGGTCTCCTGCATTGCAGGCAGATTCTTTACCATCTCAGCCACCAGGGAAACCCACTCTGAAGACAATCTGAGTCAAATTAGTGCGCTCCTTCTGTGAGCCAACAATTCTTTCCCTATGTATATGTTCTATAAACGTTCCCACATGTTTTTTTTTTTTAATGTTTATTATTTATTTATTTGGCTTCACCAGGTCTTAGTTGCAGCGTGTAGGATCTAGTTTCCTGACCAGGGACTGAACCCAGGTCCCCTGCATTGGGAGGGTAGGGTCTCAGCCACTGGACCACCAGGGAAGTCCCTCCACTCTGGTTTATAAGGAGCACACACGATGATGCCTCAGCGCAGTGCTGTTTGCTGGGAGGGGGCAGGGACAGGTTGAGGGCTGGAGAGAGCCTGGTTGTCCATCACTGGGAAAGTGGAGCATGGCGGATACACACCATCAGCTCCAGGCAGCAGTTAGACTAGAGGCACACAGAGCCACACGGATGAGTCTTGAGGCTCGAAGCCACAGCGCTGAATGAGAACATAATGCCAAAAATGCAATCGAGACTATGATAAAACATGCATCGATTAGCCATACCTGTATGTACAAACCCACACATGTAGGGCTCCCAGATTTACAACAAAGTGAAATGGCAGTTCCGTAGGGAAAGGAAAGTCTCTGCAATAAGTGGAGCTGAGTCAACCAGACATTCATGCGGTGGGGCAGGGCGGGGGAGAAAAGAACTTTGACCCCCACTGTACACAATAATAAATATACTAAATACCATTGGGCTTATAAACCTAAATGTGAAATGAATGCAATGATGCTTTCAGAGGAAAACATCAAAGAATATCTCCATGACCTTGGTGCAGGCAGTTTCTTACACAAGACACAGAGTGTGAGCCATATAGGAAATCATGATTAAATAATTATCAAATTAAACTACTTTTAAATTAAGAAACACTGTTCATCAAAAGGCAACATTAAGGGCTTCCCTGGTGGCTCAGTGGTAAAGAATCTACCTGCCAATACAAGAGACACGGGCTCGACCCCTGAAGTGGGGAGATCCCACGTGCTGTGGAGCAACTAAACGCCACAACTACTGAGCCCACACGTGCTAGAGTCCAGGCTCCACAATAAGAGAAGCCATCGCAACGAGAAGCCCGAGCACCGCAAGGAAGAGTAGCCCCTGCTCACAACTAGAGAGCCCTTGACACAACGAAGAGCCAGCACAGCCAAAAATAATAAATATAATTATTTTTTAAAGGCAACATTAAGAGAATGAAAAGACAAGCCACATAGTGGGAGAAAATATTCAGAACACATATATCAGACAAAGGATTTGCACCCAAAGTATATAAGAATACCCACAAAACAGAAAAAAGGCAGGAAGGGATTTCTGTGGCTGTCAAGTGGTTAGGACTCTGTGCTTTGAATGGAGGGGGTGAGGGTTTGATTCCTGGTTGGCTGCCTGCAGTGCAGCCAAAAAAAAAAAAAAAGGCAAAAAATTAATAAGAAAGTAGACAAAAGACTTGAATGGGCACGTCACAGGAGCATATCCGAAGAGTAGATCTTTGAAGAGGCGCTCCACTTTGTTAGCTGCTTCTAGTCATCAGGGAAATGCAAGTTAAAACCACAATAGAATGCACATCCATCAGAATGGTTAAAATTACAAAGACTGGCCACACCAAGGGTTGGATGTACAGCCACTGAATCATTCATACACTGCTGGTGCGAATGTAAAATGATCCAAACCAGAAGTTTCTTCTAAAGTTTAGATATACACATACCAAGTGACACAACAATTTCATTCCTGGGTGGGTATAAGCTATCAGAAATGAGTGCCTGTATCCTACACAGTTTAGAACAGCAATAATCTGTAACAGCTTGTGATACCACTAGTTACTAGTTTGTAATCTTCTGGTTTGTGATAGTCCCAAAGTAGAAGGAACTCAAATGCTCATCTAGATGAATGGATAAGCTATGCCATAATCACATTGTGGAATACTATACAGCAATGAAAAGGAACAACCTACAAGTACAGGTAGATATGGATGAATCTTATGAGCCGAGCGCTGAGTGACTCAAACCAAACACAGAGGGGTACCCATTACATGATCCTATTTATATAAAGTTCAAGTGCCAGCAAACTGAATGTATGCTGTTAGAAGCTAAGACAGTGTTTATTCCCAGGATGATATAGAGGCAGCCTGAGGGGGGCTTCTCTGGGGCTGTCAGAGTCTGTTTCCCAATCTAGTTATAAGGGGGTACTCATTGTGGAAATGCTGGCCATACAATATATTTGAGTTTCTCTGTGGATGTGATATTTTAATAAAGAGTTTAAAAATATGGATCCATGCACAGGAATTAGCAATGCATGTTGCAGTTATCCACATGCAGAGAAAAAGATTTGCATTAAAACAATCAGAATGATTGCCTATAAGAGAGAAAGCATTGATGTGAGATTTGGGAATAAAAGAGAATAAAAGAGTAGATCAAGAGAATAGGGACCTCGGGGCCTTCCCTGGCAATCCAGTGGCTAAGACTCTGAACTCCCAATGCAGGGGTCCCCGGTTTGATCCCTGGTCAGGGAACTAGGTCCCACATGTTGCAACTAGGAGTTCAAATGCCACAACTAAAAGACCCTGCATGCTGCAACTAAGACCCAAAGCAGACAAATAAATACATACATTTTTTTTTTTAAGAGAGAGAAAGAATGGGGCCTCACACAGACACATGGAACCAGCGAACCACAAATTCCCTGAGCACAGGATCCAGACAATTTTTAAAATAAATTCATGCAAAAACATTTACAGAGGACTCTGCTCAAAGATTTAGCTTTAGTTTGAATAAAGAAAACCATGAGAGAAGTGGGCAAAGGGATGCAAAAGAAAATGCATGGTAGCTGTCTATGTCATAATAATATTTTGCGCAGTAGGATAGCAGCATCTTGACGTCATTGTTAAGCTGAAGTTACTGGTTTTGTGGTTTGAGTCTCAATCCAATTTATGTGTTTTAGTTGCAGAACAAGCATAAGAGATATAAACAGAGCTGTGTGTTTTTGTACATTTTAGAAAATCATAGTTCAATGATAATAGTTACATGTGGAATCTAAAATATGACACAAATGAAACAGAAACAGACTCACAGACACAGAGAATGTGGGGGTGGGAACTGGGAGTTTGGGATTAGCAGATGTAAACCATTATAAATATATAGAATGGATAAACAACAGGGCCCTACTGTATAGCACAAGGAGCTATATTCAATATCCTGTAATAAACCATAATGGAAAAGAAAAAAGACAACAGAAAACCACAGTTGTGATAATTTAAGTAGATACAGGGAGTATATGAGAAAGCTTTTTTCCTTAAAGGGGGTCCCTACATTTCTCTGGACTAGATGCTGTCTGAAGTGTCTGGGGCTGGTGTTCTCGAATCAGTGGTTCTTAAAGTTGTAGAGTCCTTGATCCTCACATTGCCACACCCCACCTCTGCATAAAATCTCCCCATAGTCCCAGGTGCCCTCAGACTCTTCAGAATGGCCAAAAAGGCCCCCCAAGATCTGGCTGCCACTGCCTCCTTTCCCATCATCATTTACTCACCACCTCACTCCAGCTATTCTCAACTTCTGGAGGTCTTGCCTATGCTGTTCCCTCCCTCTGGAATATTCTTCCACTCTCTTCCCCAGCATTCACTCCTGTTTGTCCTTTGGAGCTCAGCTTAGCCATCTTCTCCTCCATGAAGCACTCTGATCCTCTCTCCTGAATCAGGCCCCTCAGCTGGGCTCCTACAGCTCTGAGCTTCCCCATCTGGCCTCTGCCTGTGCCTCCCCTGTCTCCGCTCTGATTCCTGTGGTTCATCACAGCCAGGCTGGATCTAACTTTCCCAGTGGACTGGATCTAACTTTCCCACTGGACTGGGAGCCCTGGAGAAGCAGGACCTGGGCTGCCTCAGTCACCACTATGTCCCCCCTTTGTCCAAGCACAGCACAGGCACTGCCTAAATATTTTGTGGATGAAATAATAAATTCTAGAATTCTAAGTGGATACATTCCCAGGGATTTAAATCTAAGAGTCTAAAAATACATTTTGGGGACATTCCTGGTGATCTTGTGGTTAAGACTGCACTTTCAATGCAGGGGACGTGGGTTCAATCCCTGGTCGGAGACCTAAGATCCCATATGCTGTGAGGTATGACCAAGAAAATGAAAAAATAAAATACAGTTTTAAGTTTTCATGAGTATGTGTTTATATCCTTCGAGGTGTCGAAACCAGAGGAAGCCAGGAATCCATGGGTTGAATCTGGTTCAGACTTTGTGCACTTATTTACAGTTTGCTTTTTTAAATTGGGAAATGGCAGATAAACATCAGAGCTAACAGCTCTGGGCCCACATTTCCTAGGGTTTAGAGCTGGTGACCAGTTGACCACAGCCCCCAGGCCACTCACTTGTGTATGTCACTTGCTTCTGCAGAGGCCCAGGAGTTTAACGAGATGCTCAACATCTTATAAAGTTCCAAGAATCTCAGTATTGAAGATCCCACGATTGTCAAATGCTGAGTTACTAACATTCTGAGATTCTGAGGGAACTGATACTGACTTTGGGATTTTAAGATTTCACGACTCTGAAAATATATATTTTATGTGCATAACATGCCACATTTCTGAGATATTAATATTCCAAGGGTCAACGTGCTAAGGGTCTAATGTTTTAAAGGCTTATGATTATGGAATTGTGTGTCTGAGAAGGGTCTTTGCTCATAAAACTTTAGTATTGATGATTAAACACTTCTGAGGTTCTAAAACTTCATGAATACAAAGTCCAAAGGATCAAGAACTTAAAGTTCCAAAGGTTTAAGTTCCCAAGATTCTATACAGTTCTCTTGTCTTTGCTTATATTGTCCTAAAACATCAACGTAGAGTGACCAACAATTCTAGTTGTCCCAAGACTGAGGGTTTCAGTGCAAAAAAAACATGAAGGTGTGGTCATTCTTTCTCAAAGTGCTCAGCATCCACATTTCTAATCTGAAATCCTAAAGCTTTAGGATTATAAAGCCCTAAGGACCTATGTATATTACAGTCTAGATTTCTGAGGCTTTAAGATTCTAAGACCCAACAATTAAAATGTTTAAGATCAGTGATTACAAAATTCTGTTTAGAAGAGTCTCCATTTCTAAAGGTCTTGGATTCAAAGAATCTCTGAGTATGACATTCCATGGTCCTAAGATGCTAGATGTCAGCATTTTGGGATTCTAAGGAAGCACACTCAGAAAGTCCCACGTTTCTGGGATTGTACATTTCTAAGGCTCTATGAGAGGTTTCCCAGGTGGCTCAGTGGTAAGAATCTGCCTGCTAATGCAGGAGACACGGGTTCGATCCCTGGGTCAGGAAGATCCCCTGGAGAAGGAAATGGCAACCCACTCCAGTATTTTTGCCTGAAGAATCCCATGGACAGAGGAGCCTGGTGGGCTAACAGTCTTTGGGGTCACAAAGGAGTTGGACATGCTTAGCAACTAAACAACAACAATACTGGACATCACAGATAGAGAACAATTTTCCATTATCATGGAAAAGTTCTACTGGAGAGTGCTGGTCTAAAGACTCGAGTTCCAAGTGTCTGTAACCCTCTTCCCATCCTCCAGGTCATCAAGGTATACAGATACCACCCCAGCAGTGCCTTCCCTTCCTTCTCTCCCACCCCCAACCCCAGCCCTCTTCCAGGTACCTGCCAAGGCCTTGATCCGGGAGCACTCAAAGAGCGAAGCTGCTGCAGTGGAGGCGGCTGGTTGCTCTCGCTCCCAGCCCCGATCGGGACTGTCCCAGCGGGCTGCAGGGTTGTTATTATTGGGGGCTGGCAGCCCCTCCATGTTGTCCACTTCCCCTGGTACCTGCGCCATTGGGGGAGATGAGGCCTGGGGATGAGGAGAGGCAGGTTAGGGATAGGGGCTGAGTTTGGAAGTCCCACTTTTTAAAAAATTTGGCACAGCCAAATAAATAGTTGCAGCATGCAGGATCTTCAATCTTCATTGTGGCCAGCGGGATATCTCCTTGTGGCACATGGGCTCTGTTTCCCTGACCAGGGATCGAACCCAGGCCCCCTTCATCGGGAGCATGGAGTCTCAGCCACTGGACCACCAGTAAAGTCTAGAGATCCTACCTCTAACAGGGACTGACTGTGAGTTCTGTCCCCTCTCTCACCTTCAGTTTCTCTGTCTTTAGAAGGGAGTGAGATGCTAATAATGACAATAACTTTCACCCTAACCACATCATAGGGCTCTGGTCAAACACCCACCTTAACACCTAGCAGAGGGTAAAAGGCTCAGCAAATTGTCACTGTTAGGACTCCACGGTGATGCAGTGGTTAAGACTCAGCACTTCCACTGCAGGGGTCATAGGTTCAACTAGAGATTGAACCTATAAGATCCTGCATACCACGTGGCCTCCCCCGTAAAAAACTGTCACTGTTATTGTTAGAATTGTAGCATTGTTATCAGTAGAACTCTATAAGGCAGTGACAACAATAATTAACATTTATTGAGCACTTGCACTGTGCTCAGTACTTTATATGCATTATATCTTATTTAATTCCCACAAATTTAACAATCTAAAGAAAGGTATTATTAGGCCTGTTTTACAGAGGAGGAAGCTGAGGCACAGAAGGGTTAATTCACTTGCCCAAAATCACACAGCTAGTGAGTAACCAGGATTGAAACTTAGTCACTGTGATTGAATAACTGCATTAACTGTCTCAATTCTTCATCCGTATAGCCACATCCTCTGCCATATAGCTCCTCAGTGTTCTCCCACTCTGAGGATGGGAGGAATGAAAGAGCGGGGTTGAGTGGGGGGAAGCCCTACCCCCTGACTCTGGACTTGGCCATATGACTTGCTTGGACCAACAGAATTAGGTAGAAGCATGAGAGAGTTCTGAGCCCAGGACTCAGGAGATCTTGCATGTTTTTGCTTGTGTTTAACTATGGCCATGAGAAAAACATAGCAAGGCTAGTCCAAGTCCAAGGCCCTCATCACAGCCAAAGCCAGCCTCAACAACCAGCAGTCAATATCCCCCCACCCATCCTAATGGGGAAATAAGCTCAGAGGAGCCCAAGTCACTGACCTCAGATTAACTCAAGGCTAAATAAATGCCTAGTGTTTTATGACACTGAGTCTGGGGGTGGTTTTCTTATGTAGCATTATTGTGGCACTAGCTGACTGACATATTGTCTGGCTCTAGGGCAATGTTCTAGAACACTGCCAGATTGTAAATATGAAATTTAAGGGTGTGGGAGATGTTAGATACATCTCCATTCTCTAGAACCCCAGGACTGATTCTAAGACTAAGAAAAGAGGGAGCTGGGAGGAGCTCAATATCCCCATTCTCAAAATATTCAGACAGTAGCCAACAAACCAGATTTTAGGAAGGCAGGGTCTAAGTCTTGGTCAATGTAGTAGAGACTGTCCCTTTCCATAGACACTCAAAAATCCATTATTATCTTTCCCTTTTTCCATGGAAAGCTTTAAGTGGGCACCTGTGTGACCTTGGCCAAGTTGCCTTTTCTAGGGCTCAGTTTGTTCATCTGTAAGATGGTAACAATAATAATAGTGCCCATTTCCTAGGGGTGTTTGAAGATGAGAGAATTAATGATGTGGGGAACATGGTATCTAGTACACAGTAAGCCCTCAATACACGGGCCTTGCTATTACTATTCATCCTCCAGTCATATATCTTAGCAAATCTAAGTGCCTGTGCTGAAGTCAGACAAAAATGAGTTCAAGTCTTGCTGTATCTTTAAACCCCATTACCTTTAACTTGGCTTCTCCGTGCCTCGGTGTCCCTCCCTGTTAAACGGTGAACACAACTGTTTCCTCAATGGAGGATACTTGGAGATGGAAAGGCACTTAGCACTTGGTGAGCTCTCGGTCAGGCTGGCGGTGGAACAGCCCTGTCTATTACGTGATTCAACCGGGAAGGAAGGGAGAAGGCGGTGGGGGAGGTGAAAAGGGGTGTCCTGAGGGCCCCAGGAAAGGTTGATCGGGCGAGGCTGGGGATAGGAGCTGACAGCCGATGCTTTAACCCTTCCAAGGCCGCGCCTCTCTCTCCCTACAGTCTAGTCACCGTTCCCAAGGAGGGAGGCCTGGGAAGGACAAGGCTTAGGTGGAAGACCCACGTATGGCGCCGAGGTTGGACTGGGGTTAGGGACTGGGGACTCATTCTGCCTTCGACCCTCTGCCTCCCCTAGCCAGGGAGACCCTCGGGGCTCAGGCCATGCCCACGGGGCGCGGGGGAGGGATGCTCAGGCAGGTGGGAAGATGCTGGAGGGAGGGGCTATCCGCCCCCACGCCGCTCACCTGACCCCGCGGCCGCCGGTGCCGCTGTCCCCGCTGCTCGCCGTGGCCGACCGCCCTCCCTGTCTGTGTCCACGGCCCGGCCCGGCCCGGCCCAGCGGGCTCGGCTCGGCCCCACCGGCTCCGCCGCTCGGCCAGATCCGCATGCGCCGCTACCGCCGGCGCGCCTCCTCCCGATCGCGTGGCCGCCGCGCTCGGCGCGCCCCCGGGACCCTCTCCCGCCCGCGGGTCCCCCGCCAACCCCCGCCGCCTGCAGCGCCTGCCCACGCGCGGCCACAAACCCGGCCACGGAGTGCGATACACAGCTGCAGCGCCCTGAGGCAGCGTCACACACAGTGCACACTCCCACGGGGTCACACACTCCCGCACTGCCACACACACTCGGGGGCTCATACAGCGTCACAAGGACTATCCACATCCACACGCTCACATAGTCGCCCCCTTATACGGGGTCACGCAGGGTCGAATATTCAAAGTGTGTCACGCAGTCACAAGCTTGCACCAGGTCCCGCGCTGAAACGGTGCCCGACAGCGTCAAACACTGTAAAACACTCAAGTCGTGTCACCACCATTCACGTGGAGTCATATACGAGCACACATGTGCCACACGCTGTGGCACACTTCCATGGGATCACAGAGTATCATCGACTCACACATCACACACGGCTTCACCATCACACAGCGTCACACACTTTTACACACTCAAACTTGTTACACACTCACATGGGAGTCATACATCCTGCACAGTCACACACACGTTACACAGTCACAGGTCACAAATAACATCACAATAACAGTAACACCCACAGCCACACTCAAATGATGTCACAGAGTCACACACTCCCGTATATCACAACTCACACGTCCCACACTCACACCATTTCCCCCAGCGTCATGGATGCATATAGGATCACAAACGGTCCCACTATCCTCCGGTGTCTCCACCGGTCACAGAGGAAGAGCATCAGTGCCTTCCACACGTGGTGTCACACATAGACTCACACTGTAATACGGTGTTTTACACAGAGGGCACAAGTGTCTTCCACAATCATGCTCTCCTTGGGGTTATTCGCAGAGTCACATGGGGTCAACACGGGCACATAGACACGCAGCTACACAGTGTCTCCCTTACGCACCCACACTGTTCTGCCAAACTTTCTCCCCTTGTGGCCTTGGGAAGGCCGTGGGGCCTTATGTGAGCCCCAGATCAGACTCACGGCCGTGAAAAAGGAGGCGTGAACGAGGAGAGGACTGTGGGCGGGGCCCGCACTCGCCCCGCCCCACCCCGGGAGGCTAGAGCGCGGAGGCGGTGCTCTGCGTCCACCTTCGCGGGCCGCCAGACACGCCTTCCAGGCTAAGAGGCGGGCGGAGGGGGCGGTGCTGGGCCTCAGGCGAGCTGACTCCAGCTCCGCCCACTCTGTACTCAGCTAGAGGCGTGGCCTTTGGCCCCTCCCCTCGACCGAATCGTGGGGCGGCCCCGCCCCGTCCCTCCCTCTAGGAAAGGACGCGAGGGGGAATCAGCAGCCAGTCGGTTGCCGCGTGTCCTGCAACTCCACGGCCTCGCGCCCCCACGATCCCGCAGCATGGTCGTCAAGAAGATTGCCCTTTTCGGCGCCACCGGCAACACCGGGCTCACCACGCTGGCGCAGGCGGTGCAAGCAGGCATGAGCTGGGACGGGCAGGGAATGTCGCGGGGTGCACAGCTAGAACTGTAGGCATCGTGGGATTGGGCCCAGGGAGGTTGGAGCCATCGTGCCTTGGTGTGCGAGGACCTAGAGAGCAAAGCTGGTGGCCACGGGGGCAGAAATGGGGGACGCTATGAGGTCCAACTTGATCTGAGTCCCAAGGGAAACGAAATGGCCCTGGGAGGCTGGGGGACTGTAGCGATCCAATGCTCTTATGAAAGACAGTTGGTGTGCTGGTGGCAGTGTGGTGGGTGGTTGCACACCCAGCAAGGGCTTCACAACGCCAGGGAGGCATCTTCCCAGCAGTGCCCTCTCGCCATTTGCGTTGAATCCTCATAGCACTCCTGTGAGGTGGGAACTAGTATCACCTCACCTGATAAATGAGAGAAAGCCGAGTCTCCCTGAGTGATTTGCCCAGTGTCACGTAACTGGAAAGGGGCAGTGCTGAAATTGGTTACCTGGCACTTGCTCTTAACCACTGAGAGCCCGCCAGCACTTGGTTTGAGCACCAAGGATTTTAAAATTGAAAAACTGAGGGGTAAGCCACTATGAGTACCTAATGGAAAGATCATGGAGACAAGGGTGAAGACTTGGGGACACAGGTCCCAGGAAAGTCAATGAGGGCTGAAAATTCAGAGTTGCCCCCAGGAAAGGGGGCAGGAAAGGGGATAAGTATCATGCAGCAGGACCCAGCCCGCACCACCCCAACTTCACCAACTCCCAGCAGAGTCTGGCCTGTCCTGATATATGGCCCCACCCTTGCTGGCCTGAGTGACTCTGAAGATATTGACTATCTGGGTGTCCCCAAAGGGTGGAGGCCACCAGGATCCCACTCTCAGCTGCCTCCTAGCCCAACTTTCCCTGGGAGGGATTGTGACTCAAAGTTCCCCTTTAGCCCCACTTCTCTCCACCTCCCCAGGGAAGACCTAGTGAGGATGTTGACTTGTGGGGACAGGAGAAACAAATTTGCTGATAAGTATTTCTTGGGGAGGAAGTAAGAGGGAGAAGTTGAAAGATGCTGAGTCACTGTGAGTTTTGGATTACCAGATTACTACCTTAATCTTAGATTCTATAAAATTTCACTTAGCCTCCCTGCTGGTCACAGCTGGGACTGCACCTGGAAGTATGGGCTGTACCTGAGGCCTAGGGGAGTCCTTGCCTTCTTATGGTGGCTCTAACAGGTCTCTTCAGAGCTAGTGAGCCTGAGCCTCCCTGTCCCCATCAGAAAAAGGAGGGGCTTGAATGAACCAGACTTTTATTGACCTCAGTGGCTCTGTAGGCCTGAGTCCTGAAGGCACAGACTCTGGTGCCCATGTGGTGTGCTGTGCTTAGTCGCTCAGTCGTGTCTGACGCTTTGCAACCCCATGGACTGTAGTCTGCCAGGCTCCTCTGTCCATGGGATTTCCCAGACGAGGATACTGGAGTGGGTTGCTATTGCCTTCTCCAGGGGATCATCCCTACCCAGGGACTGAACCTGCATCTCCTGCATTAGCAGGCAGATTCTTTATCCCTGAGCCACCTGGGAGGCCCGTCCAGCATATAGCTGGTGCTCAGTAGACACTCCTTGGCTGAGTAATTATAGATTATAGCTGTGTGGTCCTGGCCCAGTTACCTAAACTTGCCTTACTTTCCCCAGACTCAAAATGGGCATATAATGCAACCTACTTTGTGAGGTTGTTGCAGTCTGAGGGCCGTTTTCAAACTGCGGGTCATAGAGAGTTCTGAAATATAGTCAATGGGTCGTAACAGTGTCGGAATGGATCATATGTTGAATACTGGTTTTATGAAACTATTGTCTCAGTTATACATGTATAAGTTTGTGTATACAGGGTTAGACAGTGAAATCTACTTTGAATGGAGGGCTGAGATCAAAAAAGCTTAAAAGGGGCATGATTTCTACAACTTATTCTCATATAGTTAGGAAAAAACTTTATACCTATACATATAATTATACATGTTACATGTATGTGTTGTGTATACACAGAGAGAAAGATAAAGCAAATATGAGAATATAGGTCTTGCAACTTTCCTATAGGTCTGAATTTATTTCAAAATAAAATTTAATGGAAAAAAGATAAAGTAAGAGATTTGTTTTAAACAAAAAAGGAAGAAAGAAAGAAAGAAAAATTTTTTTAAGTTTGGAAATAACCTTACAAATGCTTGTGTTCTTTGTAAAGGGCAAAATCTGAGAATTCTAAAACTATAGTTTGACATAGTAGCCGTTAGCCACTTGTGGCTATTTAAATTTAAATGTGAGTTGTGTTTAAAAAAAATTTTTTTTTAAGTCACTCATCAGTGGAAAGAGCTTAGTACAGCACTTGGCACATAAGAGGCTTTTTTTGGCGGGGGGCGGCTGGTTCCTGCAGCTTGTGGGATCTTAGTTCCCCAACCAGGGGTTGAACCTGTGCCTTCAGCAGTGAGAGCATGCAGTCCTAAACACTGGACCGCCAGCGAATGCTCTAGGAGGCTCTCAGTAAATGTCTCTAATCACCAATAGGCTTCCCATGTGGCTCTATAGTGATAAAGAACCCACTTACCAATGCAGGAAACAGAAGAGACACCGGGTCGATCCCTGGGTTGGGAAGATCCGCTGCAGGAGGGCAGGGCAACCCACTTCAGTGTTCTTGCCTAGAAAATCCTTGGACAGAGGAGCCTGGCAGACTACAGTCCATAGAGTCACAAAGAGTCGGATACGACTGAAGCGACTTGGCACCAGCACAATTACCAACAATGTCGCGCTGATGGGCACTCTTGTGCTGGGCCTGTGTCAGAGCTCTTATGTTGGTGAGAATGTTTCTCCTCCAAAATGCCCACAATTTTCTAGGGTCCATTTTACTAATACGGTGGTAGTTAACCAGTGACTACATTGACACCCTGAAAGCCCCTGTTGCTCCCCAATGTGTCTGAGGCCAGCATTCCATATGATAGGTGATCACACACAGGATAGGCATGCTAGAGACTACTACTACTACTACTAAGTCGCTTCAGTCGTGTCCGACTCTATGCGACCCCATAGACGGCAGCCCACCAGGCTCCCCCGTCCCTGGGATTCTCCAGGCAAGAACACTGGAGTGAGTTGCCATTTCCTTCTCCAATGTATGAAAGTGAAAAGTGAAAGTGAAGTCGCTCAGTCGTGTCCGACTCTTAGCGACCCCATGGACTGCAGCCCACCAGGCTCCTCCATCCATGGGATTTCCCAGGCAAGAGCATTTTAGTTTTCATTTTTTAAATTATTTATTTATTTTTGGCTGCACAGGGTCTTCATCGCTGCTTTCTCTAGTTGGGGCCAGCAGGGGCTACTCTCTAGTTTCAGGGCACGTGCTTCTCATTGCGGTGGCTTCTCTTGCTGTGGAGCACAGAGGAAAATCCACTGCAGGAGGGCACGGCAAGGGTCTAGGGCGCTCTAGGGCGCTCCGGCTTCAGTGGCTGCGACACCTGGGCTCAGTAGTTGGGGCTCCCGGGCTCTAGAGCACAGGCTCAACAGTTGTGGCTCGAGGCCTTAGCTGCTCTGAGGCACGTGGGAGTCTTCCCAGACCAGGGATCGAACCCATGTCTCCTGCATTAGCAGTTGGGTTCTTTACCACTGAGCCACCAGGAGAGCCCCGATCTTCACTTTAGAGAAGAGACTGAGGACCAATCAGGGAAGGTGTTTTCTGAGGTTCCTCTGCCAGTGAGAGGTGGAGCCGAGAAATGCCTTGGGAGTCCAGTGGTTAAAACTGTGAGCTTCTCCTGCGAGTGGCTTGAGGTTCCCCTTGGTCAGGGAACTAAAATCCTATAGGCCTTGCGGTGCAGTCAAAAAAAAAAAAAAAAAAGGAGAGGTGGAGCTGGAGTCTGAACTCAAGTCTCTGGCACAGTATGGCCTGTGCTTTTGTGTTGATATAAAAGTCAGGGGAGGGACTTCCCTGATGATCCACTGGTTAAGACTCCGCACTTCCACTGCCAAGGGCATAAGTTCGATTCCTGGTCGGGGAACTCAGATCCCACATGTTACCTGGCAGGGCCATTAAAAAATAATAATAATAAATCCAGGAGATGGTGTTGAGTATGTCATAGCCCCTGCACCCACAGGGCCTTTGGTTGGTCAGCATAAGTAGGGCCATGACAGAGGAAGCACGATTGGCTGGAGAAAGAGGGTAAGGGTACTCCAGGCAGAGGAGCATGTGCAAAGGCCAGGAGGCAGGAGAGAGCATGGTGCATTTGAGAAACTGAAAGAAGCGCAGTGAGTGAAGAGGGCTTTGACTCCAGCACAGTCTGGAGAGGAGAGGCCACATGGAGGGGGCGTGTAGAGGGGAGGCTTGAAGGCTATCATAAGGAACATGACTATCTTAAGGCACTGGGGTGGAGGGTGGATAGGGAGAGATCTGAGGCAAGGGCACTTTTTTTTTTTAAATTAATTAATTAATTTATGTTGGCTGCACCGGGTCTTAATTGCAACAGGCAGGATCTTTAGGTGCAGCATGTGGGATCTAATTTCCTGAACAGGGGTCAAACCTGGGCCCCTTGCCCTGGCAGTATGGAGTCTTAGCTCCTGGACCCCCGGGGAAGTCCTAGGGCACTTTGATATAACTGTGGAAAGCTCTATCTGGCTACAATGTGCAGTGTGGGTTGGAGGGGTTGAGACACGCCAGGAGCCCAGGGAGGACTAGACCAGGCCAGGAAATACAATTGTGAGATGATGAAAAGGCCTGGTCACAGCCAACACCCATAGAGCCCTCTTTTCTGTGCCAGACACTCCTCTAAGCTTTTCATTTGTTTTCATTTTCATTTTGCATCTTTTCAGTAGCAACTTTAAGTTATCATTCACATACCATACCCCATTCACCCATTTAAAGAATATAATTCAGTGGGGTTTTAGCATATTCACAGACTCATGCAAGCATCATCACAATCAATTTAGAACATTTCATCACTACAAAAAGAAACCCCTAGAAATCACTCCCCATTTTCCTGCTCAACCACTTCCCCAGCCTTAGGCAATCATTCATCTACTTTTTGTTTATATGGATTTGCCTGTTCCAGACCTTTCTTATAAATGGAGACATACATCATGTGACTATTTATGACTGGCTTCTTTCCCGTAGGAAAAGGAATTTTTTCAAGGTTCATCTATATTGTAGCATATGTGTCATCTCTTTTTATTGTTGAAATACCATTGTGTTGGGCTTCCCTGGTAGCTTAGATGGTAAAGAATCTGCCTGCAATGCAGGAGACCCTGGTTTGATTCCTGGGTTGGGAAGATCTCCTGGAGAAGAGTATTCACCAGTATTCACCAGTATTCACAGGCCTCCCTGGTGGCTCAGACGGTAAAGAATTTGCCTGCAATGCAGGAGACCTGGGTTCGATCCCTGGGAAGATCCTCTGGAGGAGGGCATGCATGGCAACCCACTCCAGTCTTCTTGCCTGGAGAATCCCCATGGACAAAAGATCCTGGTGGGCCATGGGGTTGTGAAGAGTCAGACACGACTGAACAACTAACCACAGCACAGTGCCATTACATTATTTATCTACACCACTTTTCTTTCTTTCTTTCTTACTTTTTGGCTGTGCCGTGTGGCATGTGGGATCCTAGTTCCCTGACCAGGGATCAAACCTGCACCCCCTGCACTGGAAGTGTGAAGTCTTAACCACTGGACTGCCAAGGAATTCCCTATACCACTTTTTAAAATTTTTATTTATTTATTTATTTGGCTGTGCTGGGTCTTAGCTGAGGCATGTGGGATCTAATTCCCTGACCAGAATCAAACCCAGGCCCCTCACATTGGGATCACAGAGTCTTAGCCACTGGACCACTAGAGAAGTTCCCTCTATACCACTTTTATTTATCCATTCACTTGATGGGAATTTGGGTTGTTTCCACTTTGAAGCTTTGATGAGTAATGACTCTATAAACATTCATGTACAGGTTTTGTGTGAACATACGTTTCCATTTCTCTTGGCATATACCTAGGAGTCAAATTGCTGGGTCGTTGGGGTAACAACGGCTTCCCAGGTGGTGTAGTAGTAAAGAATCCGTCTGCCAGTGCATGAGACACACAGGGGATGTGGGTTCCATCCCTGGGTCAGGAAGACCCCCTGGAAAAGGGAATGGCAACACACTTCAGTATTCTTACTTGGAAAATCCTATGGACAGAGGAGCCTGGCGGGCTACAGTCCATGGGGTCACAAAGAGTTGGACACAACTGATCACAGGGCTAACAATACGCTTAACCTGAGGAACTGCCAGATTGTCTTCCAAAGCAACCTCATCATTCAACATCATCAGCAGTGTATGAAGATTCCAATTTCCCTACAGGCACGCCAACAGTCATTGTGTCTTTTTGATTATAGTCCTCCTCAGTTCAGTTCAGTTCAGTCGCTCAGTCGTGTCCGACTCTTTGCGACCCCATGAATCGCAGCACGCCAGGCCTCCCTGTCCATCACCAACTCCCGGAGTTCACTCAGACTCATGTCCATCAAATCAGTGATGCCATCCAGCCATCTCATCCTCTCTTGTACCTTCTCCTCCTGCCCCCAATCCCTCCCAGCATTAGAGTCTTCAACTCTTCGCATGAGGTGGCCAAAGTACTGGAGTTTCAGCTTTAGCATCATTCCTTCCAAAGAAATCCCAGGGCCGATCTTCAGAATGGACTGGTTGGACTCTCAAGGGACTCTCAAGAGTCTTCTCCAACATCATGGTTCAAAAGCATCAATTCTTTGGTGCTCAGCCTTCTTCACAGTCCAACTCTCGCATCCATACATGACCACAGGAAAAACCATACCCTTGACTGGACGGACCTTAGTCGGCAAAGTAATGTCTCTGCTTTTGAATATACTATCTAGGTTGCTCATAACTTTTCTTCCAAGGAGTAAGTGTCTTTTAATTTCATGGCTGCAGTCACCATCTGCAGTGATTTTGGAGCCCAAAAAATAAAGTCTGACACTGTTTCCACTGTTTCCCCTTCTATTTCCCATGAAGTGATGGGACCGGATGCCATGATCTTTGTTTTCTGAATGTTGAGCTTTAGGCCAACTTTTTCACTCTCCTCTTTCACTTTCATCAAGAGGCTTTTTAGTTCCTCTTCACTTTCTGCCATAAGGGTGGTGTCACCTGCATATCTGAGGTTATTGATATTTCTCCCGGCAATCTTGATTCCAGCTTGTGTTTCTTCCAGTACTCTGCATATAAGTTAAATAAGCAGGGTGACAATATACAGCCTTGACGTACTCCTTTTCCTATTTGGAACCAGTCTGTTGTTCCATGTCCAGTTCTAACTGTTGCTTCCTGACCTGCATACAGATTTCTCAAGAGGCAGGTCAGGTGGTCTGGTATTCCCATCTCTTTCAGAATTTTCCACAGTTTATTGTGATCCACACAAAGGCTTTGGCATAGTCAAGAAAGCAGAAATAGATGTTTTTCTGGAACTCTCTTGCTTTTTCCATGATCCAGCGGATGTTGGCAATTTGATCTCTGGTTCCTCTGCCTTTTCTAAAACCAGCTTGAACATCAGGAAGTTCATGGTTCACGTATTGCTAAAGTCTTGTGATTGTGAAGTTGCTCAGTCGTGCCCGACTCTTTGCGACCCCATGGACAGTGGCCTGCACCAAGCTCCACTGTCCATGAGATTTTCCAGGCAAGAGTACTGGAGTGGGTTGCCATTTCCTTCTCCAGGGAATCTTCCCAACCCAGGGATCGAACCCAGGTCTCCCGCATTGTAGACAGACGCTTTACCGTCTGAGCCACCAGGGAAGTCTTGGAGAATTTTGAGCATTACTTTACTAGCATGTGAGATGAGTGCAATTGTGTGGTAGTTTGAGCATTCTTTGGCATTGCCTTTCTTTGGAATTGGAATGAAAACTGACCTTTTCCAGTCCTGTGGCCACTGCTGAGTTATTTGCTGGCATATTGAGTGCAGTACTTTCACAGCATCATCTTTCAGGATTTGAAATAGCTCAGCTGGAATTCCATGACCTCCACTAGCTTTGTTCGTAGCGATGCTTTCCAAGGCCCACTTGACTTCACATTCTAGGATGTCTGGCTCTAGATTAGTGATCACACCATCATGATTATCTGGGTCGTGAAGATCTTTTTTGTACAGTTCTTCTGTGTATTCTTGCCATCTCTTCTTAATATCTTTTGCTTCTATTAGGTCCAGACCATTAGTGGGTATGAAATAGTATCTCACTATGGTTTTGATTTGTATTTCTCTGATGATTAATGATATTGTGTATCTTTTCATACATTTATTGGCCATTTGTCTATCTTCTTTGGAGAAATGTCTATTCAGATCTTTTGCTCAGTTTTTAATGTTCATCTTTTACTATCAAGTTGTAAGAGTTCTTTATATATTCTAAATACAAGTCTCTCATCAGATATATGATTTGCAAAAGTTTTCTCCCATTCTGTGGGTTGTCTTTTCACTTTCTTGATAGTGTCCTTGGAAGCTTTTTTTTTTCATGTCAGTTTTCATTTCTTCACCAATTTTTATTTTTCATTTTGATGATGTCCAGTGAATCTGTTTTCCCTTTTGTTGCTTGTGCTTTTGGTGTCACTGCTAGGAAACCACTGCCTAATCGAATGGCACAAAGATTTATGCTTATGTTTCCTTCTAGGAAAAGGAAAAGAAAATGGCAACCCACTCCAGTACTCTTGCCTAGAAAATTCCATGGATGGAGGAGCCTGGTGGGCTGCCGTCTATGGGGTCACCCAGAGTCAGACATGACTGAAGCGACATAGCAGTTCCTTCCAGGAAAAGGAAGTAGCAACCCACTCCAGTACTCTTGCCTAGAAAATTCCATGGATGGAGGAGCCTGGTGGACTACAGTCCATGGGGTTGCAAAGAGTCCAACATGACTGAGCGACTTCACTTTCCTTCTAGGATTTTTATAGTTTTCAGTTCAGTTCAGTTCAGTTGCTCAGTTGTGTCCGACTCTTCGCGACCCCATGGACTGCAGTTTTAGCTCCTACATTTAGATCTTTGATAGTTTTGAGTTCATTTTCATATATGATGTGAGGTAGGGAATCCATCTTTATTCTTTTACATATGTATATCCAGTTGTCCCCGAACCATTTGTTGAAAAGATTCTTCTTTTCCCATTGAATTAATTGTCTTGGCACCCTTGTCAAAAATCAACCAACCACCTTAAACTTTTAGGAATACTATTCAAACCTACATCAACCCTGTAAGGCAGAGACTATTATTGGTGTCATTTTACAAATGAAGGTTCTAAGGCCAGACAAGTTAAGTGGCCTGCCTAGTGTCACACAGCTAGCTAGTGGTAGGGACAGATAGAATTCAAAATCCGGGTTGCTTTGACAATTAGATAAGCTAATAAATGTAAAGAACTTAGCACCTGGCATCTAGTGAGTGCTCTATAAATACTATGTATCTTTATTTCTTAATTCTATTTATTTTTGACTGCACTGGATCCTCGTTGCTCCAACGACTTTTTTCCCCCTCTCGTTGTGGCAAGAGGGGGCTACTCTCTAGCTGCTGTGAGTGGGCTTCTCGTGGAGGTGGCTTCTCTTGTTGCAGAGCACAGGCTCTAGAGCTCGCAGCCTTCAGTCACTGCGGCACCAGGGCTCAGCAGTTGTGGCTCCCTGGCTCTGGAGCCCAGGCTCAGTAGTTGTGGCACATGGGCTTGGTTGCTTCAGAGCATGTGGCATCTTCCTGGATCAGGGATCAAACCCATGTCTCCTGCACTGGCAGACGGATTCTTTACCACTGAGCCACCAGGGAAGCCACTAAGTGTCACTATTATCCTCGTTGCCCCAGAGTATACAGATTTTTAATTATTTGTTTTTTAAATATATGATGACAAGTATCAAGGAAACTGGGACAGTTTTGTTGTTTTGCTTTTCCTTTATCATTTTCAGAACAACAGATTAATCCTCTGACAGGTACCAGTGATGACCAATGAAATTTCTTAGTTATCATTATGAATTCACATATTTTTATATATTTGATGTGCTTCCGTTCTTTGCCATCCGTATTCTTTGGGACAAATCAAATTGCCCCTGATTTGTCCTGAGAACCCCTTCAAGTGGCTTCTGTGCCGTCTTGACCTTACTTCATCATTCTTTAAACATCACGTAGCTGGTGGTACAAGGTGTTCCAGGTTCATCTGGTCCTCTCCCTGCCCCGGCCCAGCAACCAGCCATTCCTTCAAGGAGCTCTGGTTCATTTTTCACGAGAATGCTGTTTAGAGGCTGTCTTAATCAGCTCAGGCTGCTATAACAAAAATACCACAGACCAAGTGGCTTAATCAGCACTCATTTCTCACAGTTCCAGAGACTGGGAAGGTCAAGATCAAGGTACCAGCTGGTGTGGTTTCTAGTGAGGGCCTGCTTCCTGGCTTGCAGAGGCTGCCTTCATGCTGTGTCCTTACACTGTAGAGAGAGAGTGCCTTGGTCTTCCTCTTGCGTGCAAGCATGCTAAGTTGCTTCAGTCATCTCTGACTCTCTGCGACCCCATGAACTGCAGCTTGCCAGGCTCCTCTGTCCATGGGATTCTCCAGGTGAGAATACTGGAGGCGGTTGCCATGCCCTCCTCCAGGGGATCTTCCCGACCCAGGGATCGAACCTGTGGCTCCTGCATTGCAGGCAGATTCTTTACCACTGAGCCACCAGGGAAGCCCCTTCCTCTTCTTAGAAGGACACTAATTTCATTATGGGGACCCTACTCTCTACCTTCATGACCTCATCTAAACCTAATTACCTCCCAAAGGCTGCATCTCCAAATACCATCCCATTGGGAGTCAGAGCTTCAGCATATGAATTCAGCGTATGACAAAAGCATTCAGTCCATGACAGAGACTACAAACTACTGGTTTTTTCTTTTTTTGCAATATGCATAAACATTAATATATTTTGCCATTGTCTAAAACAAAGAAAGAAATATGTTGCTGGTAAACTTGATTTATATATATATATATATTTATTTATTTATTTATTTGATTGTACCAAGTCTTAGCTGGGGTATGTGAACTCTTAGTTGCCTCACGTGGGATCTAGTTCCTCGACCAGGAACTGAACCCAGGTGCCTGCAGTGGGAGCACGGAGTCTTAGCCACTGGGCCACTAGGGAAGTCCCTGTTGGTTATAAACTTTAAAAAGGAATATTTGTGTGTGTGATGGTGGGGCCAAGGGACACAGAGTTATCCAAAATTCTTTTGGGGGGTGATATGCCAAAGAAATATTCAAAATAAATGACCACTAAGACAGGACCCAGGGCTTCTCAGGTGGCACTAGTTGTGAAGAACTTACCTGCCAGTGCGGGAGATGTAAGAGATGCAGGTTCGATCCCTAGGTCGGGAAGATCCCCTGGAGGAGGGCATGGAAACTCACTCCAGTATTATTGCCTGGAGAATCCCATAGACAGAGGAGCCTCGTGGGCTATAGTCCACGGGGTCACAAAGAGTTGGACATGACTTAACAACTTGGCACATACACATACACGAAAGACAGGACCCAACCCTTCAGAAGTAAGGCCTGGGGGACCAAAGCCAATGATGAACATACTTGGCAGTACCTCAGCTTCCTCCAGGACCATGGACGGGGGACATAGACCAGTGTGATGATGAGCATTAACCCTTTAGTTGTTGGGGGGAGGAGGGAGTAGAGAAGTCAAGGGGATGAGAGGCAGAGAAAGGCATCGGCAGATTATTTATGAACTGGCAGGGAGGTATCACCCTATTTTAACAATCAACTGTATGTATATCAACTGTGAGTATGCCAGCAAAAATGTTTGAAGATCGTGGTCTCAGAACAGGGGATTTGGGGGATGGATTTGGGGGTTCATGGGACCCTCCAGGACCCAGCCTCTGGAGCCTAGGAGTGCCAGCCTGCAAGCCGACTGACCTGCCTCTCTGCCCTTCTTTTCAGGCTATGAGGTGACGGTGCTGGTGCGGGACCCCTCCAGGCTGCCCTCAGAGGGGCCCCAGCCGGCCCATGTGGTGGTGGGCGACGTCCGGCAGCCGGCCGATGTGGACAAGACTGTGGCTGGGCAGGACGCTGTCGTCGTGCTGCTGGGCACCCGCAATGACCTCAGTACTGAGCCCCCCCTCTGCCCGCGGCCCACCCCTGCACCTCGGCCCCCAGCGCCGCCCCCGCCCCCAGCCCCTCCCCTGCCACCCCTGCCACCGCCGCCGCCCACCAGTGACAGCCACTCTCTGTCTCCTCTAAGGTCCTACCACAGTGATGTCCGAGGGTGCCCAGAACATTGTGGCGGCCATGAAGGCCCATGGCGTGGACAAGGTCGTGGCCTGCACCTCGGGTGGGTGGCAGGGTCGTAGGGGTTGGGGCTGAAAAGTGGGGGCTAGGTACTGGACAGGCAGCCCAGGGGTTTCTACAAGATGGCATTGGAGCTACTCCAAGTTACTGTGTATTTATTGAGCACCAATTCTGCATCTGAACCTTGCTGAATGGTACCTGGGCCCTGCACTCATGGGTCTCATGAACAGAAAGGAAGTGGTAACAGCATGATCATCAAACCGTGACAGGCGGGAGTAGTCAGGGCCAGGATGGAGGGTGAGACACAGGCAGAGGGGTCAAGGCCAGGATCTGGAGGGAGCATGGGGAAAGGGATCAGAGCTGGGATGGGGGAAGGCCAGAGGACTCCGGGGGTTCAGAGGAGGTGTCTGACCCAGCCTAAGAAGGGGTCAGGGAGAGAATGCAAGAGGAAGTGACAGAGCCTTGGATACATGGGCCAGCTCTTTACTCTCAAAGAGCTCCCAATTTACAAAGAGATGTCCTTCCTGAATAATCTGAAAAGAAGGCTGCAGGGTGTGTGACAGGAGCAGTTAATGCTAGCAGTGTTTATTGAGCACTTACTGTATGCTTGGCACCATCTGAGCACTTCACAGATGCATGCCACTGAATCCTCTCAAAATTCCTTTGATAGTACTTCCTTCATGGCAGCACATCCTAGGTGCCCAGTGAACTGTAGCTGTTCTTACCATCTCCCGTCTATAGCTAAGGGAGTGGAGGCACAGAGAGGCCCATCGCCTTACCTGAGATCACACAGCCTGTAGCTGGCAGAGCGGGGGTGTGGAACCAGGCTGTCTCTCTCCACTACCCACATGCCTCACCGCTGTTCCATTACACCTGTTGTCTCCCAGGGAAGGGAGATGACATGAGGGGGGAGTGAGGAGAGGAAGGGACTGTGAGGCAGGGGCGTGGCTGCAACAGAGTGAGTGAAGGGGAGAGTGTTGGGCGGTGAGGCCAGGGGGCTGATGCTATCAGATCAAGTGGGGCCCTGGGGCCCTGATGGGGCCTCTGCTGTCCCCCTGAGTGAGATGGGGTCCGGGTAGGGTCCCAGATGTGCAAGGGTAGGGTCAGGAGAACAGGGAGGAGGCTCTGCCTTGGTCTAGGCAGGAGGTAACACCAGACAGGAGCAGGTGGGGTGAGAAGCCTGGAACAACTGAAGGGCAGTAATGAGTCCCTGCAGGGAGATGTTCTGGCAGGAGACCGGCGGGCTATGGGCCTGGCCAGCCTGTCCTCAGGTCTCGTCTGATCCTGCCCTGTGTCCCCCCAGCCTTCCTACTGTGGGACCCTTCCAAGGTGCCCCCAAGACTGAAGGATGTGACCGATGACCACGTCCGGATGCACAAGGTACTGCAGCAGTCGGGCCTGAAGTACGTGGCCGTGATGCCACCACATATAGGTGAGTGGACAGAGAGCCAACTGCAGGGTCATCACCAGCCTGCTCCCTCCAGTCCTCGGGACATTTGCTGGGCCTTCCTTGTTGTTCAGTCGCTCAGTGGTGTCCAACTCTTTGTGACCCCATGGACTGCACACACCAGGCTTCCCTGTCCTTCAAACTCATGTGCTCAAGCTCATGTGATGTCACCCAACCATCTCATCCTCTGTTGCCCCCTTCTCCTCCTGCCTTCAATCTTTCCCAGCATCAGGGTCTTTTCCATGAGTCAGCTCTTCACATCAGGTGGCCAAAGTATTGGCAGTTCAGCTTCAGCATCAGTCCTCCCAGTGAATATTCAGAGCTGATTTCCTTTAGGATTGACTGGTTCGATCTCCTTGCAGTCCAAGAGACTCTCAAGAGTCTTCTCCAAAACCAGAGTTCAAAAGTATCAATCAATTCTTTGGCGCTCAGCCTTCTTTATGGTCCATCTCTCACATCTGTACGTGACTACTGGTAAAACCATAGTTTTGACTATACAGCTTTGTTGACAAAGTGATGTCTCTGCTTTTTAATATGCTGTCTAGGTTTGTTGAATTTTCAGTCTCTCAGGACTTCTTCCACTCTTTATTAGAAGGAAATTATACTGAGGCTCCCCCACATTCAAGGGATGGGGACTTATGCTTCATATTGGTTCTTTGTTTTTAAAACCCATGTATTTATTTGGCCGCACCGCACATCATGTGGGATCTTAGTTACTCTGAAAGTGAAAGAAAGTGTTAATGCTCAGTCATGTCCGACTCTTTGCGACCCCATGGACTGTAGCCTGCCAGGCTCCCCTGTCCATAGAATTCTCCAGGCAGGAATGCTGGAGTGGGTTGCCATTCCCTTCTCCAGGGGGATCTTCCCGACCCAGGGATCGAAACCAGGTCTCCTGCATTGCAGGCAGATTCTTTACTGTTTGAGCCTCTGCCAGAGATCAAAACCCTGCCCTCTGCAGTGGAAATGCGAAGTGGTCACCCTGGACCACCAGGGAATTCCCTTGTTTTTTAATCTTATTTAGTGTGTGTCTCCCTCACTAGAATTGTGAAGTATGAAGCTTTGTTTGAAGGTACGGATTTTGTCTTGTTTTGATTACTGCTGTGTTCCTAGTGCCTAGATAGGGCTTCGCTCAGTTGCTCAGTCCTATCCTACTCTTGGCTCAGTCTGTCTGACTCTTGGGACCCCATGGACTGTAGCCCGCCAGTCTCCTCTGTCCATGAGATTCTCCAGCCAAGAACACTGGAGTGGGTTGCCATGCCCTCCTCCAGGGGATCTTTCCAACCCAGTGGTCGAACCCGCATCTCCTGTGTTTCTGGCATAGCAGGCGGATTCTTTTCCACTGAGCCATTGGAGAAGCCTTTGGTTTGTAATAAGTGCTCAGTAAATATTTGTCGAATGAACTAATACCAGGGGAGATGCCTTGCTTCCAGGTGGTGCTGTGGAGGGAACCACACCCTCTTTACCCGTCCCGAGTGTGGAATTCACATTGAGAGACCCAAAGTCAGAGGGAGAAATTCGTTCACTTACAAATGTCTCTTGCACAGGAGGTGTGCACCTGGCCAGCATTACAAGTACCAGTGGGAATTCCCGGGGAGCCCAGTGGTTAGGACTCCAGGCTTTCATTGGCTTTGACTACCCAGGGCCCAGAGTTTGATCCCTGGTTGGGGAACGAAGATCCCACAAGCTGCGTGATGAGGCCAAAAAAATAAAACAAGTATCACTGACATAGTCTCTGATCTCATGAGGCTTACATTTCTAGCAGGGGAGACAAAAGAACTATGTGAAAGAGCAAGTGTTAGTCGCTCAGTCACATCCGACTTTGGAACCACATGGACTGTAGCCCACCAGGCTCCTCTGTCCATGGAATTCTCCAGGCAAGAATACGGGAGTGGATAGCCCCTCCCTTCTCCAGGGGACCTGCTCAATCCTGGGAGTGAACCCAGGTCTCCTGCATTGCAGGCAGATTCTTTACCATCTGAGCCACCAGGGAGGCCCAAACGAAAGAGAGATGATCCACGTTACTGTTGAGTGGTGCTCTGCTGAATGAAGAAACGTACGTTAATAGTCCAGTGAAGAGTAATGGCGTGCTGCTTAGAGCAGAGGCTTTCTAAGGACATGGCTTCATGCCTAGAGGGAGGGAACCAGGTGAGTGTCTAAGGGGAGGGGGGACATTCTGGGATAAGGGAACAGCAGTGCCCAGGCCTGAGTCGGGAACTGTTATCTCCTTCCTGTTTGCCTGCCTGCTGGATGAGCAGTTCTGTGCCCGGTGCCTTTTGCCTGGAGGAGGCTTGTATACCACCCTCCAGAGGTTCAGGTAAGCTTCGATGTTGAGGTTCAGTTCAGGGACCCTGTTGGATGAGAATCCTAAGGTGTGAATCAGTGGTGAGGCTGCATGGTGGAGAAAGCCAAAGAGAGCTCCAGCTCCAGTGCTGTGCGGACTTCAGGCCTGTGACCTCTGAGCCTCAGTTTCCTCATCTCCAAACGGGCTCATATTACTTCTTGACCTCCCTAAAAATTACTTAACACGAAGTTGTGTGGGGGTTTTTTAGTTCTTTTTTTGTGTGAATATGAAAACTTTGAAACCTCCAGAAAAGTTCAAGAAATTCAAGGTTTAAGAATTACCCATAAACCCTTCATCTGGGTTCACTTGTTGACATTTTGGGTTGTTTCTTTTCCCCATCTATCTGTTTATCATTTATGCATGCAGCTAACGTGTATGTGTGTTTATGTGGATACATGTGTATGGGCTTCCCAGGTGGTGCCAGTCGTAAATAATCCACCTGCCAACGCAGGCAGATGTAAAGAGACATGAGTTTGATCCCTGGGTTGGGAAGATTCCCCTGAAAGAGGGTATGGCAACCCACTCCAGCATTCTTGCCTGGAGAATTCCATGGACAGAGGAGTCTGGTGGGCTACAATCCACAGGGCTGCAAAGAACTGGACACGACTTAAATGACTTAGCACACAGTGTACATGTGTGATTATGTGAATATATATGTAGTGTATATACATACATTTTTTTAAATGTGTGTGTCTACACTGGCACACTCTACTCCTAGAACCTCTTCGTAGGCATCTTCCAAGAAGAAGTATTTGGAAACAAACCCCAATACGGTTATTGCACTAAGGGAATTAACATTCACTCTATCACAACATTTAGCATCCACTCCATACTCAGACATACCCAACTGCCAAAAAATGTCTTCCAACCTTCCCCTCCCCTCAAAATCAGGATCCAATCCAGGATCATGTGTTGCGTTTAGTTGTCATGTCACCTTCAGTCTGGAACAATCCTCCATATCATTTTTTTTAAATTATTTTTTAACATGAGACATAGCAGGCAAGGTGTCTTTTCTTTTTACATATATATCCATTCTTTTATTTTTAACTTTATTTTTAATTGAAGGATAATTGCTTTACCATATTGGTTTGATTTCTGCCATACATCAACATGAATTAGCCATGGGCGTACATATGTCCCCTCCCTCTTGAATCCATTCTTTTTAATATTATTTTCTATTATGGTTTATCCCAGGACACTGAATGTAGTTCCCTGTGCTAAACAGTAGGATCTTGTTGTCTCAGATATCTTTTGAAATATTCCACATTCTGGATTTCTGTCATTACAGAAGTTTCTGTCTTACAGACTCAGATTGAATATTTTTGGCGGGAATGTCGTGACAGTGTATGATTCTTTCCTCTTTTTTTTTTTTTCCCTTCATTTATTTATTTGGCTGCTCTGGACCTTCCTTTCTGTGACCTGGCTTTCTCTAGTTGCAGCAGGGGGAGGTACTCTTCAGTGCTTGCGCTTCTCACTGCAGTGGCTTCTCTTGTTGTGGACCACAGGCTCTAGGCTTTCGGGCTCCGTAGTTGTGCCCATGGGCTTAGTTGCTCTGAGACGTATGGGATGTTCCCGGATCAGGGATTGAACCCGAGTTCCCTGCATTGACAAGCAGATTCTGAACCAGTGGACAACCAGGGAAGCCCAGCTCTTATACCATCTTCTACCATCTGGTCTAGGCACTCTGTAGACACCCTGGGGTATCACTGGCGTGATCACAAGTTGGGGGAGAGGAAAGGTCATCCGCTTTACCTGGCCCCTCTGTCTTTACCTCGCAGGAGACCACCCGTTGACTGGGGCCTACACAGTGACCCTGGATGGACGAGGGCCCTCGAGGGTCATCTCCAAACACGACCTGGGCCACTTCATGCTGCGCTGCCTCACCACCGATGAGTACGACGGGCACACCACCTACCCCTCCCATGTGTATGAGTAGGGCTCTGGCCCTGTCCCGGGAAGACAGCATCCTGTGAAACAGAACAAAGGAAGGGGGCAATAAATCTAGAGCCAAGAGCTTCAGATTACTCTAGAGGATCCACATCTATCTGAGTGTCTCAGTGTGTCTGTCTGCCTCTGTGAGATTTTCTGGGTATTCATTCATTCATTTCCTCTCTTTGTTCTGTGCCAGGGACCCTTTGGTGACTGTGTGGACCTAGCGGTGACGCTGCCCGCACATATCTCACAGTCCAGGGGGGAGGACAGTCCTGCCCCTGACAGCAACAACACAGAACGGCCAGAACTCTGATGGAGGAAGCACACAGGGCCAAGGGACCCAGCTGGAGGTGCAGACAATGTTCTATGGAAGAGCAGATGTCCTGCCTGAAACCTGATTTAGTGAGAATGAGCCGGGAGAAGGTTCTAAGACATTGACATTCTAGGTAGAAGATACCACTTGAGCCAGGCAACTGAATAGCACATGGCGCCTTTGAAGAACTCAGATCTATCCCCTACAGTTAATAACACTTTGCTTGGAGGAGAGGGCTTTCTTGGTGGCTTAGACAATAAAGAATCCACCTGCAATGCAGGAGACCCAGGTTCCATCCCTGGCTTGGGAAGATCCCCTGGAGAAGGGAATGGCAACCCGCTCTGGTATTGTCTGGAGAATCCCAAGGACAGAGGAGCCTGGTGGGCTACAGTCCATGGGGTTGCAAAGAGTCGGACACCACTGAGTGACAAACACTTTCATTTTCACTTGGAGGAGAAGAGCGATCAGCCCCAAGAGGGGCTGGGTTCAAAGGACACGAAGCTGTTCAGAATCATTGTAAAAAGTCTAAATTTCAGTCTAAGGTGTTGTGCAATGAGTGGAGCAGGGGAGATGTAGGGAGGGGGGCACATTCAGCTTTGTATTTTATAAAGCTTTCCTTGGCAACTGTATGAAGATGGATCAGAGGATGAAAGAGCAGAGGCTGGGAACCCAGGTGCCCAGAGGTAGAGAAGGGAGAGTGGGTGGGAGAGAGTCTTGAGTGGACAGTTCTCTGGCGAGGGGAAGGATACATCTAGGAAGAAGCCTGGGGCTATATGCTGGAGATGGGGTTCTAGCAGTGTCACCCTGTGAAGAGAACCCTGGAGGGGCAAGTTTGAGAGGAGAAAGGGGAAGAATTGTCCCCCCCCTTTCCTAAACATGTCCCTCTTTGGAATCTACTCTCCCCAACCTTTTTTCCCCAGAGACACCTCTCCCAGGCCTGAGCAAGACACTCCTCTCTCCCTACCTCCAGCCCCTTCCCACCTAACTCCCAAATCCCTCTCCGTCCATACCCCATCCCCAATCCATTCCAATCCTGCACTCTGAAAACAGATGGACAACTTGGCTAACAAATTCCAGCCGGCGAGAGAACTGGCCTGAGGAGACTTAAACCGTCCTTCCCAGGGGTGGCCTGGAGAACACTTCCCTTGGTGAGAACGCGTAGGGGTGGGGCAAGGCTGGGTCAGGCTTTCGCAGCACCAGCACCGTTCTATTTCTGCCCTCTTATCTCTTTCAATCACATTGTCCAGGCATTTTACAAACTTTCACTGGGCACCTGCTTTGTGTCCAGCTTTGTGGGAGGTGATGCTGTGGCCCAAACAGCGGGAGCCTGAGATAACCTTGGTATATCAGAGGGTCCACAGTCTAGATAGTGACAGCCCAGGGCCAAGATGCAGTGGCAGGAGTAGAAGAGTCAGAGCCGGGATGGGGAAAACAACACAGGAGCCCAGGGAGCCCAGAAAAGGCCTCAACCCATCCTGGAGCTTCAAGGAGGGCTTCTGAGGGAAGGAATCCTTTGGAATGAGTTTCTGATGAGAATTTTGGGTTCTGGGGAATGAGGGTGTGTTTTCAGAATGGGGACGCAAGTTTAAAGATCCAGAGGCCTCTTTTCTCCCCTTCCATTTTTGCGTACTTGCTATGTATCAGCGGAGAAGGCAATGGCACCCCACTCCAGTACTCTTGCTTGGAAAATCCCATGGATGGAGGAGCCTGGTAGGCTGCAGTCTATGGGGTCGAAAAGGCCGGACACGACTAAGCGACTTCACTTTCCCTTTTCACTTTCATGCATTGGAGAAGGAAATGGCAACCCACTCCAGTGTTCTTGCCTGGAGGATCCCAGGGACGGCGGAGCCTGGTGGGCTGCCGTCTATGGGGTCGCACAAACTCGGACACGACTGATGCGACTTAGCAGCAGCTGCTGCTATGTATCTGGGATTGTTGTAGGCACTGTGGATAAAGCAGGGAAGAAAACAGAATCTCTGTGTTCTTGGTAGTGGAGTGCACTTGGAGCCATTTTAGAAATACAGAAAGTCAAAGAGTGTGGCAGGATTTTAGCGAGCAAGCAGGAGTTTGTATCTGGCCAGACCTGAAGGGCTTTGAGACAAAAATGAGATTGAACTTTGTCCCCAAGACAGTGGAGAGCCATAGGCCAGTCTCCAGCAGCAGACGTGCCACCCTGAGAGCGGAAAGACGGGGCATTAGGAAGACGTATGAGGCGCCACCAGAAGACAGGCCGGAGAAGTCCTTATAAGAAGAAGGCTTCGGGTAAAGTGTGAGGGGCAGGACAGGGGAGGCGAGGGGCGGGGCTGCGATCGCCCAGGCAACATAGGCCGCGCCAAACTATTGGCTGATCGTCAACGCGTCATCCTCCCCGGGGCTTCCGCCCTCTTGAATCCAATGGGCGCGGCCTCAGAGAGACGGTCAGCCCCTCTCGCCCCGAAAGCGGGGTGGAGTGGGGAATGCCAGCCAGTTCTTGCTTAGCGACGCGGTCCTGGCCTGGGATAAAGGGATAGCAGAGAGCAAAGATGACAATGTTGGAGTGAAGATAATAGCTAAGTTAAAGGAAAGTGCGTTGATGTGCCCTCCACTCTGTAGAGACGTGGCCCCGGCCGGCTAGTCGGAATCCTTTAATTGGTCCGCGAAGCAAAGGAGGGGAGAGCGGGTGGGGCGTCTCCTGGCGACTAGCGGGTGGCCCCGCCCAGCAATCCGCGCCCCGCGGCCGGCAGGACTCCAGCCAATCGTGACTCGCGGCTCGGCTCCCGGGCGGAGCTGGGTGGGCCTGAGACCAGGGTGAGAGGCCCGGGGGAGGTGAACGAGGCCCCTACCCAACGCTGGAGGGTCGCTAAGCCGCGGGCGTTCCCGGAGGTGGTGGTTGCGAACCTGGCAGCTGAGGTGAGGTGTGGCTACCTGGTTTGGGATCTGCCTTAAATTGAGGGAGGTGGAGGCGCCCCCTCGAGAGTTGCGGAGGCGGGGTATGAGCCAGAGTAGGGGGCGCAGATTCAGGGTGATAATAGGGGTTGGAGAGAGGATTTAGGGACCGGGGTTTCAAGATCCTTGCACGGAAGGCAGAGTTTTGGGGGTGGGGGCAAAATCTTCCAAGTGGAGGAAGTTTGAAGCTGGGAGATAGTGTGTTTGGAGAAGCGAGAAAACTAGAGAAGGAAATTTTGGGGTAGGAAACTAAACATTAGGACAGTCTGGGACAGGTTGTATTCGGGGCTCTAGTGTTTAGGGAAAGGTGTGAGGGGCTGGGCTGGGATCCTGGACCTTTGGAGAAGCGAGAGAAGTAGGGGCAAGGACTCTGGGTCTCCCAGACGCAGAGTCGGAGAGTGGGTTCTGGGGAGAGTTCCCTGTCGGGTCTTGGAAGTCACAGTGGGAGACTGGAGGTGAAGTCGAAAAGCGTTTGAAAGACGGGAGAATAGAGGAACGTTGACGGGAGACGGTCTCGTAACTGAGATACTTAGTGTCCCGAACGGAGTGAATCGGAGCGCATTTGTTTGAGCGTTGTGGCTGGGGTCCTGGGTCTCTGGGCCCGAGAGCAGCCTGAGTGAAGAATCCAGGACCTTCGGCGATTCCAAAGGACCGGGAGAAAGCAGTTTTAGAGCCAAAGTCTGGAGTGGGGGAGGGGTGTTCAGGGCGTGGAGCTCAGACCCGCAGCCGCGGAGGCAGCGGAGGGCGGGGCTTGGCAATCGCCAGGCAGCTGGACGTCCGGGTTCCCTTCCCCCACGTACGCTGGGCCACTGTGCGCATGCCCCTGGTGGCGGGGGCAGGGCGGGGAAGGCTAGTCCCTGCGGCATGCGGAGCCCTCCGGGGGTTGTAGTGCTTGCTCAACGTCAGTTCGTGTACCTGATGGCTATTGGCCCACATTTCCCAGAAGCCCCTGGGGCAAATTGGTGCGTGTCTGAATGCTGAA
Source organism: Oryx dammah (assembly GCF_014754425.2). Taxonomy (NCBI): domain Eukaryota; kingdom Metazoa; phylum Chordata; class Mammalia; order Artiodactyla; family Bovidae; genus Oryx; species Oryx dammah. The sequence goes on from NW_024070197.1 coordinate 15,482,712, forward strand.
AGGGGAAACGTAGAGGGGGCGGGGCCTGTAGAGGGCCGAGATCTGGTTGGATGGACTGGTGGGGGCGGGGCTTGGCGTGAATCGGTTCTAGCAAGTTTTCCTGTGAGGCTCGCCCAGGGGGAACCTGAAGTCCTCCGCAGAGGGAATGAGGGAGGCCCCATACCTTGTCGTTGCGCACGCTCCCAGTCAGTTAGGATGAGGGCTTGGACAGAAGTAGCTTCCATGTGGAAAGAAGCGTCTTCACAGATAGGTGCCTTAACAGGGCTCCAGGTGGCTGGAATGTAGGCACTCAAAAATATTTCATAAATAGCAGTTAACTCTCGATCATTAAAGTGCGTGATGTCACATTACTTCCCAAGATCACACAACTGAGCAGTGTGAAAAGCAGAATTCAGACCCAGGATTCTCTGCTTCAAGGCCATAGCTCTGTGCTCAACACCTGTCTTGTATCTGTCACACTTGAAGAAAAGAGTATTGTCGAAAGAACAGCTTTAAGATTTAGGGGGACTTGAGTTAGGATCCTCATCTTGCATATGAGGAAATTTGAGTCTCAAGGAGTTAAACTCACTCAGACAACACGGGCAAGTAAGTGGGATTCAAACCCTTTAAGTCCAGATTTTTTTTTTTAATATTTTTATCTGTTTATTTGGCTGCATTGGGTCTTGGTTGAGGCATGTGGATCTTCTGTCTTCCTTGCGGCATGTAAACTTTTAGTTGCGACATTGGGATCTAGTTGCCTGACCAGGGATCAAACCTGGGCCCCCTACATTGGAAACGTAAAGTCTTAGCCACTGGACCATCAGGGAAGTCCTGAGATCTAATTTTCTTAATCACATACATTGACTCTTCTTCTTAGCCTTGTGGGACTCATACTATCTTCATTTTTAGATGCAGAAACTGAAGTTTGGATTATTAAAATCAACAATAGTCGTACTAGAGATTCGGGATTTGAATTAGCCCTGCTCTGTCTTATTTGCCCCTCTTCTCTGCATAGGGCATCATGGTAGGAGGCTTGAAGAGGAAGCACTCAGATCTGGAGGAAGAAGAAGAGGATGAGAAGTGGGACTGGAGTCCAGCAGGCCTGCGGAGCTACCAGCAAGCCCTGCTCCGCATCTCCCTAGACAAAGTCCAGCGAAGCCTAGGCCCCCGAGCACCCAGCCTTCGCAGGCACGTGCTCATCCACAACACCCTCCAGCAGCTCCAAGCGGCGCTTTGCCTGACTCCTGCACCTGCCCTGCCCCCGGAGCCCCTCTTCCTGGGCGAGGAGGACTTCTCGCTGTCGGCAACCATTGGCTCTATTCTCCGGGAGCTGGAGACCTCCATGGATGAGACCGAGCCACCTCAGAATCCAGCAGCTCCCCCAAGCCCCCAGAATGAAGTGGTTCCCCAGCCCGATCCAGTCTTCTTAGAAGCTCTGAGCTCCCGGTACCTGGGGGACTCAGGCCTGGATGACTTCTTCCTGGACATTGACACATCCGCAGTGGAGAAGGAGCCTGCAGTGGCCCCACCAGAACCTCCTCACAACCTTTTCTGTGCCCCAGGGTCCTGGGAATGGAATGAACTAGATCACATCATGGAAATCATTCTGGGATCCTAAAACTTTGATGGGGGGGCAGGGGAGGGCTCCTTCCTCATCCCAGTCTTGGTGGGATGACTCCCTGGATGCAATTCTGTGTGTGTGTGTGTGTGTGTGTGTGTGTGTGTGTGTGTGTGTTTTGATGGGGCCTCTAAGCAGTGGCCTCCTCTCCTCCCACTTCAGGGTTCCACAAATTGTCTTGCATGTGTGTGTGTGTCTGGTTATCTCAGCCTTCTGTGAAGGTGGGTCTTCCTGAATTAATTTATCTGTTCCAAATGCCTTAATGAGACTCTGTTTCCGGGAGTCTGATTTCCCACTTCCACATTTCTTCTGCCTTTTCCTCTAGTTCTGATTCCCCTTGTGTCACTGGGGCCTCAGGGAAGATAAGCTGGGCCTGTCAAAGGATGACAGGGATGTGCTACCTGGTTGCTATGGAAACCCAGCCTCTGCCTCGTGGCACCTCCAGGTAGTGGGAGAGGCTGGCCTCCTCCCCTAGGCTGAACCCCACCTCCTTCGCAGGACCCCAGTCCCAGCAGCCTCCTGATTCATGACCAGGCCGGACCACGTGCAATAGGGTGGAAACCAAACTGCTCCATGCCGCATTATTTAAAAGAAAAGCGGGTTTTGTGGTGTTTTTGTTTGTTTGTTTTTTTGATTGTTTGTAATGATTTTTTTTTTTAATAAAAGTATTTTGGAAGGGGTGATGTTGCCTAAAGTTTCTTTGTAGGTCAGTGGGAGGGACCTGGTATCCTTAGGGGCATGTACCCCTTCCCAGTCAAAGTTGGGCAGGTATATTATTAGATACAATATTTATTGAGTGTTAAGACCACTAACATTATTGAACGCTAAGAGCACTGTTCTACCTACTTTATTTGAATTAAGTCATCTCGTCCTCATGATTATACTGAAATAGATACTGTTACCACATTTTTTTACATAAGAGGAGATTAAGGTTCAGAGAGGTCAAGTCACTTGCTCAGGAAGAGTGAGGACCAAACTAGGAAGAGTAAGGACCAAGGAGCTAGAACTCAAATCCAGGCTACCTCCAGAGCCGCCTTAACTATTATATTCATTGCTTCTTTGTAGATCTAGACTCCCGGCCACATGGTGGACACAGGAAGGAGAAATTGGGTCACATGAATTAACATGTCAAAGGATAGGGCTCTCTGACACTTAAAAGTCAGCCCTTTGAGACTTCCCTGCCTGTCCAGTGGCTAAGACTGTGCATGCAAGGCAGGGGACTCAGGTTCAAGACCAGATCAGAGAACTAGATCCCACATACCACAACTAAGAGTTCAGTGCTGTAAGTACAGATGCTGCATGCTGCAACTGACTTGTCACAGCCAGACAGATAAACATAAAAATGTTTTCATGAAAAAATTAAAAATCAGCCCTTTTATTTTGTAGGAAATGTGCTACAGAGGCCCAGAGGAGAAAGAAAATGCTCAGAGATCCCCAGCACTAACAGTAGATCTTTCTACAAAACTGTTGGCTAGGAAGTGCAGTCCAGGCTAAAGTTAATGGTTCCAATGATTTATTTAGGAGGTGCAAGCCCAGGCTGGCAAGAGTAGGGGAAAAAAAGGGAGGCCAGGGAAGATGTATACTGCTGCACTGGCTAGGCCTCCACAGAGACCTTTGAAAACATGACAACAGGTAAGTTTATGCTGCATTTAGGGACTTTTCTGAAAAGGATACAAGGAGGAACCACTTGTGGGTGTAACATGCAGGGAAAGGAAGGGGATTTTGCCTTTGCTTTCTGGCTCAAAGCCAGATTCTCACCTTGAGAGAGGCATTGCATCTAACTGAAAACAGCTGGGTAACTGACAGGTGGGTGCCAATCCAGAGGAAGAATGGAGGTGGTCAAGGGGGATCTCCAGAAGGCACATGCCTGTGTCTGACTCCGACTTAAACCTCTAGGTGACGTCTTGCTCACTCAGTTGTGTCCTACTCTGCCACCCCACGGACGCAGTCCTCCAGGCTGCTCTGTCCATGGGATTATCCCAACAAGAATATTGGAGTGGGTTGCCATTTCCTCTTCCAGGGGATCTTCCTGACCCAGCGACCAAACGCAATGGCAGCCAGGTTCTTTACCACTGAGCCATCGGGGAAACCCACACTCGGAATAAAACCCCAACCCATGCAAGGCCTGACAATCTTCCACCTAGCTTCCCTAGTTTTAGCTCTGATTCTCCTCCACTCACACAACTCCAGTTGACCCCAGGGCTTTGCTGTTAACTGCCCAGAGGACACTTCCTGCCCAGAGGACACTTCCTGAATAAGTTCACCCCGCCCTTCCTAGCTTAACCTGTCCAGGTGCACCCCCACCCCAACCCCATTTCACATTGTTTGAGTTTGTTAGTAGTACCTTATGTTCAGTCACTCAGTCGTGTCTGACTCTTTGTGACCCTTTGGACTGTAGCCTGCCAGGCTCCTCTGTCCATGGGGTTTTCCAGGCAAGAATACTGGAGTGGGTTGCCATTTTCTACTCCAGGGGATCTTCCCAACCCAGGGATGGAACCAGAGCCTTTTGCATCTCCTGCATTGCAGACAGATTCTTTACCACTGAGCCATCGAGGAAGCCCTAGTAGTACCTATCCAATCTCAAGTTATTTATGACCTTTTTATGGTTAGGCTCCTGGTCTGTTGAAGATATCTCTCAGAGGAAGGGGTTGGGTACTGCACAGAACTACCCTTGGCACATGTGGGCACTCAAATTTTTTCTTTTTTCTTTGTTGACAAGATGAACTCTCAATCTTGAGATAGCCAAAGTCCCTGCCACCTCTCTCGACTCACCTCCCCCACACCATTTTCTGATGCTCTTCAAACACACCATGTCCACCCTCAACACCTGGAGTAGTATCTGCCTCACTGAGCGATCATGCAAAGTGTGTAAGAGGGCGCTTGCTGCACACGAAAGATTCCAATAATTGCTCAAATTTACTGAGTGCCTATGTGGACCTGGCACTCTTCCAAAAACATGAATGAAATGGAGTTCCTACTCTCATAAAACATCATCTGTGGGAGAGGCTGAAATATACACTGAAATAAACAGTAAAATGTAGTCTGTCAAGTAGTGACAAATGTTACAAAGAAAAAGCAAGAAAGTGATGGGGGTGTTGCTATTTTAGATGGGAGGCCAAAGAAGGCCTCACTGACAGGATGAAATTTGAGAGGGACCTGAAAGACGCGAGACGTGATCTTTGTGAACCTGTGGGGATACAATCCCTATAGCAGGAACAGCCAGTGCAAAGGCCCTGTGGTCAGAGCATTAGTTGAGTGTTTAAAGGACCATTTGGAGGTCAGTGGGATTTCCCAGGTGGAGCTAGTGGTAAAGAACCCATCTGCCAATGTAGGATATGAAAGAGACTCCGATTCAATCCCTGAGTTGGGAAGATCCCCTGGAGAAGGGCATGGCAACCCACTCCAGTATTCTTGCCTGGAGAATCCCATGGACAGAGGAGCTTGGTGGGCTACAGTGCCTGGGGTAGCAAGGAGTCAGACACGACTGAATAACTTAGCAAGCATCCAGGTGGCTGGAGTAGAGAGAGCAAGGAGGCGAGTACTAGGAGACAGGATGATAGAGTTTGAGGAGGCAAGTCCTGTAGGGTGTTGTAGAGTCCCATAGGGAGGGCTAGAGCTTTACCCTGAGTGAAATGGAAGGCATGGCAGGGTATTGAGCTGTGCAGGAAGGAGATTCACTTTCCGCCCCCCCCAATATTTATTTATTTAATTTATTAATTTGGCTGGGCATGTAGAGTCTTTAGTTGTGACACACCAGATCTTTTAGCTGCACCATGGGAACTCTTGATTCCAGCATGTTGGATCTAATTCCCTGACCAGGGATCGAACCCTGGCCACATGCATTGTGAGCAGGATGTCTTAGCTAGGAATCACCAGGAAGTCCCCGGACTCACTTTTACATGGACTCTCTTTGCCCTAAACATACAGGTGTATGCTTAGTCGCTCAGTCTTGTCTGACTCTGCGACCCCTTGGACTGTTGCCCGCCAGGCTCCTCTGTCCATGGGATCCTCCAGGCAAGAATATTGGAGTGGGTTGCTATACCCTCCTCCAGGGTATCTTTCCAAACCAAGGATTGATCCCAGGTCTCTGGCATTGTGGGCGGATTCTTTATTGTCTGAGCCACCAGGAAAGGCCAAAATCCCGCGTTGCAGGCGGATTCTTTATCGTCTGAGCCTCCAGGGAAGCCCCAAAATACAGGAGTGATGAGGAATCATGGAGTTTGTTAGGACCACGGTGAGGCCAGTATGAGGAGCACCTCCACTTTCCAGATGATCAAACTGAGGCTCAGAGAGGCCCAGCTACAGCCGTCAGAAAACTGGCGAGAGAACTGGAAGGGCTGGCCCCGTAGAGGGAATCGGGTCCCTGAGGGCAGAGTCCGCGTTCCGCAACCTGCCCTCCCGCCTGGGTCCCGCGTTGGGGGATGGGCCTCGGGCACCTTGGTCCCTCCCACCTGCCCACTCTGCCTGGGAGCCGGGCCGGGGCCTCCTCTCTCCCCAGGGGCGGGGTGGAGCGGCGGGCCGGAGGCGGGGCGTTCCCGCGAACCCCCCAGCCCCTCTCCCTCCCCTGCTGGCGGAGGCTCCTCCCCAGGCCTGCCGGGACGGTGGCTCCGCTTCTGGTTTCATTTCCCGAGGCCCGGCCTCTGTCTGTTTCCCTCCCCCTAGCCCTTTGAATTTCTTCTCCACTTTCTGATTTCAGCTCTTCTGTCACCTTCTCAGGGAGGCTCTCCCGGACTACCCAGGCTGCAGGTACCTCTCTCCTAGCCTATTATCCCGTCCTATTTGTGTGTGTGTGTGTTTTTAAGTCACTGAACAGAAGCAGAAAGTATCTTCCTCATTTAGTGATTTTCCAGGGTCTTCTCATCCCACTCAATAAAAAACAAAGGTCCGCAGAGTGCTCTGAAGGGCCTGAAAACTTCTCTGACTTCCTCCCTGGCCGCAGTGACCGTATCTCCCCACCTCAGGGCCTTTGCACTGGCCCTTTACTCTGATTGGAATGCTTCTTCCAGAGCTTTACCTCCTCTCCCACTTCATCAAGTCTCTACTCAATGGATGTCACCTCTTCAGAGAAACCTTCCACCACTTCTTTGTCCAAACTGCACCCCCTTTCATTACTCTTCTCCTGCTCTGCTTTTCCTTTTCACTTATCAGCCTCCAAGATACTAAATCATTGCTTTATTCAGTTTATTGTCCACCTCCTGACATCAGGGATTTTTGTTTCTAATGTTCCAGCCATATCTTCAGTGCCTGGCACATAGAAAGTGCTCAATTCATTTGTTTTCATACTTCTTTTCTCTTCCCACTCCATCCATCCCCTGTTCCATGAGAAGAGAGACCCTGTGAGGCGTATCAAATGCTGTGCCCCCATTGTCTACAACTGCCCACCACATATTAGGTGCTCAATAAACACACACTAATCAGATGCCTATGAGCTCTTCTTCTCTTTATGACCTGGAAAGAGCCACTTGGAGACTCTGAGTCTCCTTTTTCCAGGCCAAAAAGATAATTATGTGAGTTTGCCTAACAGGGGCCTGGTTCTAATTAGCATTTTACCCTTTATTCATTTTGAAAAATTTCAAGCACAAAAAAAAAAAAAAAAAAGAAAAAAAAAGTATGTCTTCTGAGCACTTGAATACCCTCTCACCTAGATTTAGTTGTTAACATTCTGTTTCCTTTATTTGAATATGTGTATGTATATGTGTCTGTTTTTTTCTTTTGCTGAACCACTGGAGAGTATATTGCAGACATCTGAACTTTGTACCCCTAGTAGCTCAGCAGGCATCTCTTAAGATTAAGGACACTCAACTACAAACCACAGTCCTATTTCACATGTGACAGAATTAAGAATTTCAGAATATCACCTAGTATCCAGCCTATATTCAAATCTGCCCAATTTTCTCAAGAACACCCTTTATAGAATTTACCACAAACTAGAGTCACTTTCACTTTTCACTTTCATTCATTGGAGAAGGAAATGGCAACCCACTCCAGTATTCTTGCCTGGAGAATCCCAGGGATGGAGGAGCCTGGTGGGCTGCCGTCTATGGGGTCGCACAGAGTCAGACACGACTGAAGCGACTTAGCAGCAGCAGCAGCAGAGTCTAAGGGAGGTTCACATGCCTATTTGGTTGTAACAAAGAAATTATACAGTATCTTTTATTCTGGAACATCTACCCCCTAACCTCACTAATCCCTTTCTGTGGTTTCTTTAAATTGGATTTTTGGAAGAACAACCCAGCCTTGCTGTAGACTTCCCACACTGTGTATTTGTCTGACCGTTTTTGTGTTTAATATTGTCACTCTCTGTTCCCTGTATGCTGAAGTTTGGGCCTAGACGCTTGAGACTCACTTTATGAAATGTAACAAGGAAGCTCCACGACGAATGTTGTGTACTCCCTAATGCATCACATCAGGTACCACCCAGTGTCCGGGCATCCCGCTGCTGTGGATGCAAAGTTTCATTATACAGTTAAGGTGCTGAGCTCCTCCTCTTCCCATCATAAAAGGATATTTCCCCCTTTGCAGTTAGCAAGGAATTTGTGGGATGATGCTTTGGAAACTGTCAAGATCCTGTTCCCCATTAACTTTTCACCCCAAAGGGTGAGCATCTATTGAAAATGATTGTCTGAATCAAGTAGTTGAGTTAGCATTTTTGATAGCTTACTTTGGTCAGAAGATTTATTCACAAACAGTTCTTCCCCTCAGCAAATGAGGAATTAGCAAATGAGGTATTTGAAGAAGGTAAGTCCCATTGTCAGTTTATCTGACATGTATTAAACTCCTGTCCACGTGCACCCCACCGTGAATGTCTCCCCTTGAACTGAGCACCTGTGGTATTACTACAACGGCGATTACTAATGAAAAAAGACACCTAACACACCACTCAGCATTGTGCAGGAATTGTTTAATCCTCAAAACAATCCTCGGCTCCAGAGGCTATTTCTCTCATTTTAAAATAAGTGAGAAAACCTAAAGAATTAAAGCACTTGGTCAAGGTCACACAGCTATTGTACTTACGGAATGCAGCCCAGGAAGGGGCTCCTGTGCCATTCCACTCCCTACCCCTAACTCCTGTCTGTAACCACAGGACAGAGTTCAACTACCCAGAATTTGCTTATATAGTACTCTTACAGATAATACCTTACTTGAAGTTTCCCAACTCTCAAGAGGTAGGCAAAAAGATCCCCCTTTAACAGACTCTGTAGGCTCAGAAACCAGAATTTGAATCCAGGACTAAGCTGGCCTGGAGTGTAGACCCCTGTTGGGGCTGCTTGCGTAAGCTCAATTATTGGGTTTGACAAGTGCAGATGTGATGCAGATGTGGGCAGATGTGAGGGGGCCCACAGCTTGAGAGACAAAAACTCCACCGCGCCACCGTCCTAAAAGGCCAAGAGCCACCCTATCTTCCTCCCTCCCTTCAAGCAGCCTCCCGGACATGCGCCCTAAAGACAGCTCTCCCCTCTTTCTAGCCTGCCTTCTACAGGCTCCGCCCATCACCGTCTAGGACCAATCCCTGGGCGAAGGGCGGGGCTGCCACGGGAGTGGGCGGTAACTAAGGGGAGTCAGGAGCCGGGAGTCGTGAGCTAGAGTCAGAACTGCGTCTCTCAACCCAGGCGCCGGTTGCTGAAGCAGAGCGGGCGAGCAATGCTGCCGCCACCGCTTCCTGATTGGCTGCGGGTGGCTCCTTCTTCTTTCTGATTGGCAGCTGGTGAACTAGGTATGTAAATGAAGGGAAGAGGCCTGGGGAAAGAGGGGTACTGGCCGCGGGGTCCTTTGGCAGGTTCGATCCCCCGGTCCGGCAGGTGCGCGCCAGGGCTGCCCGGGATCGAGGCGCACGGGCCTCTCCGTGCCGCCCGTCCCGGCCTGGCGGGTGAATCACACCGCAGCCCGGGAAGGGGGCGGAGGCGCCGGCTCCCTGGCTCCGGCTGCGTGACTCACCCGCCCCCGCCGCCGCCGCCGCCGCTTCGGGAGGAGTAGCCTCCACTGCCTTCCGGAAGCGAGCGGAGGCCGAGAGGGCAGAACGGCCCTCCGGGGATCCCGGCTCGCAGGGTCCCTGGTGGCAAGCAGAAATGACCGCGTTCCGCGGGGCACTGTAAAGAGTCCTAGGGTCTGGAGAGTCGGAATCCCCGGGGAAAGCCGGCCTGGCGCCGCCAGGGGGCGCCAGGACCGGGGGGCGGAGTCGGGGGTGGGGGCTGAATTCCTGCGGTTCCGGACTCTGGGATCTGCTGGGAAGGAGGCGAGGACCCAGTTTTGAGTAGTGTGAGGGGGTCACTCTTGAAGTCCTCCTGGGCAAGGATCTGGGTACTATACCTTGCAGGCTGCTTGGCTTAAAAAAGCAGGTTGGGTCAGGGGCACCCACCCTGGGGAAAGTGTGGGTCTTCAAACTTCTCTCCGTGACCCCCGTGCCCATCAGGATTTTCCGGCAAGCTTTGTCCACGCTGCCTCTCAAATAAATCCTGAAGCGACCATCTTCCTTCCATGCCCACTGCCACCTTATACTCCCAAGTCACCGTCTTTGCCCACCCCAAAGACTGCAGTAGCCTCCGAAAGGATCTCAGGGCCGCTCTCCCCGCCCCTCCTCGCTCCCCCTGCCTCTTAGCAGCCAAGGGGATCTTCTGGAAACCTAATCAGTCCACAACACCACTGTCCTCCCTGCTCAAACCCCTTCAGTGACTTCCCACCACACCCCCCAATAAAATCCAAGCTCCTTGCCTCTGCCTACTCTCTAACCCCTACATCCTCCCTACTCCACCCTTAACCCCCAACCCCCGCACTGACTACAGAGTCCTTTTTCAGCTCAAACTCATCCAGTCTCTAGGCTTTTCTTTGCCTTTGCTGTTCTTTATTCCCAGAATGCCTTCCTCCTGGTTCTTCCATGGCTGATTCTTTCTCGTACTTGAGGGCTCATTTCAGATGTCACCTCCTCAGGGGAGCCTTCCCTGATCACTCTCCAGAAACTTTTAGCATCTTCCTAGCACCATCGGTACATTTCTTGTGTTTGTTTATTGTCTGATGCTATTAGTAGACACTCAGTAAATATTAGATTAAACCATGTGAAACAACTGCTTTTGTAGGTTAAAAAAAAAAGTTGAATATTGGACATTTCACACTGGACATTTTCACACTGGACACTTCATTAGCCATTTCATATAGTTCATTGAAGAAATAGATAATAGTTATTATCAATAGTACTTATTTACAGGAGTAATTGCTATGTACCAGACACTGTCCAAAGTGCTTTTTTTAATCTCATTTATTCCTTAAAACAACTCTAGGAAGTAGATACAATTATCATCAATGTCTTAAAGCTTCCCCAAGAAAATGTAGGCTCAGAGAGGTTAAGTGCTTTGCCCAAGATCACACAGCAATGGTCAGAACTTCACACTGGCTTTCCATAACTGAATGACTCTTCCCACAGATGATGCTGAGCAAGGGCCTGAAGCGAAAGCGGGAGGAGGAGGAGGAGAAGGAAACCCTGGCAGTGGACGCCTGGTGGCTGGATCCCAGCCACTCAGCAGTAGCTCAGGCACCCCCAGCCGTGGCCTCCAGTTCTCTCTTTGACCTTTCGGTGCTCAAGCTCCATCACAGCCTGCGGCAGAGTGAGCCAGACCTGCGGCACCTGGTGCTGGTAGTGAACACACTGCGGCGAATCCAGGCATCCATGGCACCCACAGCTGCCCTGCCACCTGTGCCCACCCCACCTACAGCCCCCAGCGTGGCTGACAACCTGCTGGCCAGCTCTGATGCTGCCCTCTCAGCCTCCATGGCCAGCCTTCTGGAGGACCTCAGCCATATTGAGGGCCTGAGCCAGGCCCCACAGCCCCTGGTAGATGAGGGGCCACTAGGCCGCCCTGCTGGGGGAGCCTCACCCAGCCTGGGCGCCTTGGACCTGCTGGGCCCAGCCACTGGCTGTCTGCTGGACGATGGGCTCGAGGGCCTGTTTGAGGACATTGACACGTCCATGTATGACAGTGAACTCTGGGCACCAGTCTCTGAGGGCCACAAATCCAGCCCTGAAGATGGACCAGGCAAGGAGGTAGGTCCAGATCTGGACGAGGCCGAGCTGGACTACCTCATGGACGTGCTGGTGGGCACACAGGCGCTGGAGCGACCACCAGGGCCAGGGCGTTGACCCCTCTGGGGCGGGATGTTGATCTGATGTCCAAACTGAGCCTGCTGGCTGGACCAACTCTCCTTGGAAAGACACAGCTGGCTTCCCTCGAGAGGGGCTTTGGAGAGAAAGAATCCAGTCCTGGGCAACTTCACCTCCATCCTCTTGTCTCTGACTGATGGGGAGGGGAGTCTGGGATTGGCCCTTGTGATGAAAGGACAGGGCCTGGTGGCTGGAATGTGATTTGACTAGGTCCTGTGCTGAATCCCTGGAGGCACAGCCTGGTATACATCTCCGTCGATGTGGGAAGAGACCCCAACCTGTTTTTTGAAATTAAAGCCAGTCCTGGAAAGTCTGAAGTGTGTGTACTGCTTTGTTTCTGGGCCAAGGCACTGGTGAGGGTGGTAGAAAACCTCTAGCATTTATCAAGTGAGGACTGTGCACGCAGCAAGTTCTAAGCACTTGACGTGTGCTGATTTAATCCTCATAACAAGATGGGCATGTCATTATCCACATTTTACAGTTGAGAAAACTGAGGATCCAAGAAGTCAACTCTTAGGGAGGGAAGTTTCAAACTTTACTGTTTTTCGGTCTGAGAAGCAGACCAATTAGGTCTGGAAACTGGCTCTCTAGAAAACTTCTGGAATATACTCAGTCAGGTCTCCCCATGTGCCTGTGTGTGTACCTAATGGTGGTGGGTGGTGGTGGAGGAGGACCTTGCCTGGAGTCTACCTGTGTGTCTTGGAGTTGGGGGTGCAGAAGGAGCTTTCAGAATGAACCAGAAATAAAAGCACAAAGCTGAAGGCTGGATGGAGCCTCTCCTCTGAGCGCAGAGAACCAGTTCTCTGGGCAAATGGTGAAAGACTCCAGGAAGTTTTAAACAAAATCCACTCCGGGTCTCAAATCTCTCTTTGGGCTAGGGATAAGGCAGCTCGGAAGCCGATTCCGAAATAAAGCTACTAAGTGTGGTGGCTTGACAGAAAGAACGGCAAAGGATCCTGCTTTCCTTCTAGAAGAAACTCTGAGCCCCAGCGGGCTGGGGCCACCTGCCTGACAGGCCTGTGCGATAGGGCCGGCCTGAGCGCCGGGTGTCTGCGCCGCCCCCGCCGTCCAGCCGCATTCCTGGCCCGGCTGGGAGGGGCCGCACACTCAGAGGCCTGGCACGGGACCCAGGCGGCGTCCTTCCTGGCGGCCGTGGGGGCAGGGCCGCGCCCGGGGTACCGGAGGGGGGAGGGGCACGGGGAACGCGGCATCGGGGGAGGGCGGAGGCAGGCGGGGGGAGGGGCGGAGGGTGACCTGCGCGGACGGGCTGGGCCTCGGATGCGGGAAGCCCCGCCAAAGGGACACTTCAAATCGTGGGGCCCGGGTGCCTCCACTCTGGCCGGAAGCTACGGGGAGGCTGAAGCTGGGGTGGAAACGGAGGCAGGGTGGGGGGAGAGGGGAGAGGGAGGGGGAGAGGCGTGCAGCTTCGGCCCGGCCTGCAGGCCTGGAAGGGGCGGGCACAGGGGAGCTTCCTGGAGGAGCGGAGGAAGTCGTGCCCATTTCTGGAAGTGGATGGGGTGGCCCCGGGAGGGGAGTGGAAATGCCCCAAAGGGAGCTGGTGCCCCACTTCAGGGTCTTCTGGATGCCTGACTCCAACACCTGGGGGCTCCAGCCCCTGGGCAGTGGGACTCAGATTCGATTTTGACCCAGACCCAGACCTTGCGGGTAGGCTAAGCTCAGCAATGCCCCCTGGTGCCCAGTCTGGGGGAGGGGGTTTGTCCTGTCACTACCTTAAGATTCCCTTGTGACCTGACCGCGGGGGTCAAGGAGTCCCCCTGTGTGGGGTCAGCAATGCCTTCTGTTCACAACACCGTGAGGACCTATTTCTGATGGTGTCTCTGAGTGCCAGATTGGGGGATAGTCTGTGATGCCTACTGACACAGGCAGTTTCTCAACAATGGCCCCGTCTACCCCTGAGCCTGTTTGGTGAGGGACGCTCCCCTCTCCCCAGTCTCCGTGTACAGGTGTTCAGATCGTGCACTGCACACAGGCTCCATTTTGAAGGGGCCGCCACAAACGTCTCTGGCACTTGTGCTTACATATTTACGAGGACAGTTTCTCAGTAGCTGGAGATCAAGTGCCTTGGGGAAGGGGTCGTGCCTTTGGCACAAAAGCAGCACCTGGACTAGATCAGTTCTGGTTCCATCCCCCTGCTGCCCTCTGGTTTCTGACAGCTCGTGGCTGAGGGCCTGTGCTACTCTCCCTGTGTCTGCCCCCTGAAGAAGGATTATGCAGCTCCCTGGCTCTGGTGTGCCCCTCCGCCCTCAGACTCAACCCCAGGAAGCCAGGCTACCTCAGCTAGCAGATTCCAGGGCCCACACCATTCTGCGTAGAGCTGCCAGCCCTGCTGCTGTGGCCGCTTTTCACAGAGCCTCTGTGTGTTCCCACCACGACCCTCCCCAGGCCCACTCCCTGCTTGGGCTTTCACAGGGACCCCCATCACACACACACACAACCTTCCCTCCTCCAGCACCTGCGAGAACTGTCCTTGGTCTCCTGCTTTCCCCTCCTCCTCCTTCCCTCATTCAGGAAAGATTTACCGGTACCGACCCTACCAGGTGCCGGGCTGTATGTAAAAGACAAATCTGACCGCATCTCTCCCACCCTCTGGGCCCCTCAGAATGTATCCCTCTCCTTGGGGATATGAACCCTGCCCTTTCCAAGGCTCACCTTCCACCTGGTCCCATTCATTCATTCAATGAAAATTTACTGGTCCCAGTGCAGAAGTCTAACGATGCTTCTGCTGTGCTGTGCTTAGTCACTCAGTCATGTCCAACTCTTTGCAACCCCATGGACTGCAGCCTGCCAGGCTCCTCTGTCCATGGGGTTTCTCCAGGCAAGACTCCTGGAGTGGATTGCCATGCCCTCCTCCAGGGAATCTTCCCAACCCAGGGATTGAACCCAGGTCTCCCACATTGCAGACAGGTTCTTTACCATCAGAGCCACCGAGGAAGCCCCTAATGGTACTTGGTCAATGATTATTGACCCAATAACCCCACTCCAGTACTCTTGCCCGGAAAATCCCATGGACAGAGGAGCCTGGTAGGCTGGAGTCCATGGGGTCGCTACTAGTCGGAAACGACTGAACGACTTCACTTTCACTTTTCACTTTCATGCTTTGGAGAAGGAAATGGCAACCCACTCCAGTGTTCTTGCCTGGAGAATCTCAGGGACGGGGGAGCATGGTGGGCTGCCGTCTATGGGGTTGCACAGAGTTGGACACAACTGAAGTGACTTAGCAGCAAGCTGTACCGGGGGTCTTCCCTGGTGGTCCAGGGGTTAAGACTACATGCTTCTGTTGCGGCCAAAGTCTTGGTTTTCTCTGCCCACTGAAGCCGAGTAAAAGATCCAGAGACAGAGTCTAGAGGAAATGGAAAAGTATCTTTAATCCTCAGCCAACAGAGGGGAGAACTCAGTAGGCTCATGCTTTGAGAACTGTGTCCTTGAAGTCCAGATTCCCCTTCCAGGAAGAATCTGGGGAGTTATATAAGATGAGGGCTCACAGTCAGGGGTTGGTGATGAGAAAGGTATAAGGAACTTGTGTTCTTCTTGCTCTTACATTCTTTCAGAAACAGTCATAGGCTGGCATCAGGTAGCCCAGTAATTGGGTCTGGCAGACGGGTCAGGTCCACTGTCTTTTATGTGTGGCATTCTTTCTATAATGCAAAAAGAGAAAAAACTATGAGGGGTGGTCTGTGAAGAGAGTGCTGTAAAGGTGAGCACCAGATACAGAATGTAATTAGCACAAAGGATAATAGTTGCAAAATGTAGCTCCTGTGGAGTTAGGGGACAGAAAAGCAAACTTAGTTACAGAATACAGATTAGAACAGTTACAGTGAAAACCAGGAGTGATCAGGCCTGCTTATTGTTCTCTTTATATTTGTTCTCAGGAAAGAAGAGAAGCACTCATTCCCTTTTTTTCCTTTTCACTGCAACACTTCCAATGCAGGGGACACAGGTTTGTGCCCTGGTTGGGGAACTAAGACCACACATGCTGTGAGATGCAGTCAAAATTAAAAAAAAAAGGATTGTGTTAAAAGCCAGGCCACCTATATTTTGCCATTCTGTGGCTGTGTGACCCTAGGCAAGGTACTCAACTTCTCTGGGCCTCAGAGTCCTCATCTGTAAGCTGGGACAGTAAGTGTAACCACCTCGAAGGGCTATTGTTCTGAGGGGAGTGTGTTCTAGGCAGAAGGATGTGCAAGGGTATGGGAGTGACGGACCCTACAACCTTTTCAGGGATCTGTAAGCTGCTGAGTTTGATTGGGAAGAAGGAGAAAGCAGTAAGGTAAGTGATGGAGCTGGAGGGGTTGGTAGGGACGAGGGCACACAGGCCCTGGATGGGAGACTTTACTCTGAAGGCACTAGGGTAAAGGAATCTAGGAATAAATGGATCTGTCTGGCTGCCTTGTGTACCAGGGGGTGGGAGGTGATACAGGAGGCTAGGAGCCGAGAGGGGAGGCCATAGAGGGACAGATCAGCCTTGGAGAGGGGAGGAGAGGGGAGGGCAGGGGAGGGCAGAGCTGCTACAGAGGACAGCCTGTAGGAGTGAGGAGCTGCAGTGGAGGATGGGCCTAGGATGAGATCCAGGGCTCTAGCCTGGGAACCTGGGGCTACTCTACGATGGTGACCAGGTCTGGGGTTGACACAGAGGCCAGAGAGGGACACCCTGTGGGTGCAAGGGACTAGGAGGACACTCAGGGGCAGGTATCCAGGCAGCAACCCCCCCCCCCCAAACCCCAGGGACTGGAGCTCAGTAGAGAGGGCAGGGGACAGGAGCAGGGGTAAAGGATGGGGGTGAGGGAGGTAGTTTCTCTGGGCCGCACTGGGTGGGACCTGACTCCTGCATGGCTCAGATGGGTGGGGAGAGGGTGGTCCCTGAGTAGCGCCCTCCGTGTCCTTCCCCAGCCCTGCAGGATGTCCTGTGTTTACGGAGGTGGCCTTGGCCGGAACTGGGACACTGGTGCCACCCCCTGAACTCAACTTCCCATGGCCACCCCACCCCCCTGGGGGGAAGGAAAGGCAAGAGACAGAGAGACACACAGAGAGAGACAAGGAATGAGGACAGAGACAGAGACACAGAGAGAGAGAGACCTGTCACTCACCACAGAAAACTCACAGCAGGGACTTCCCTGGTGCTCCAGTGTAAGCATCTGCTTTGCAGTGCAGGGGACGTGGGTTCGATCCCTGATGGGGAAATTAAGATCCAACATGCCACAGACCAGCTAAGCCCATGCGCCCCAACTGCTGAGCCCACATGCTCTGGTGCCCATGTGCTGCATCAAAAGATCCCGCATGCCACAACTGAGATGAAGATCCCACGGGCTTCAAAGTTTGATACTGAAACTCCAACTAAGAATCTTAACTTACTTAAACAACTGTAATATTTAGTGGAATATATGTAACTTTGTTCTGTATTTTCTAAGTCTCCTGTAAATGTGTTATCCTATTTTCATAATTTAAAAAAATAAGATAAAAAGTAAAAAAAAGATCTCACGTGCCTTAACTAAGATCAGATGCAGCCAAATAAATAGAGAAATATTAGGGAAGAAAAAACCTCCAGCAAACTAGGAAAGAAAGCTTTCTTTACCTGCTAAAGGGCAGCTACACAAAACATACAGCTAATGTTATATTTCATGACAGAGGACTGTGCTTGTCCCATAAAATTGGGGATGAGGAAGGTTATCTGCCCTCTGAGACATAGAGAGGGACTGGATAGCCTCTGTCTGTCTGTCTGTCGAGTACCAGCCTCCCTGTCTGCCGGAGTAGCAAGCAGTGAGTTTTCTTCCTGGTTCTAGCCTGGCCTGTTGGTAGATTCTTTCCACCCTCAGTTATTAAAACTCAGCTCTGGCCTTGTCCCTCTTGTAGGTGCCCAGGGCTGGTGGGACAAAGTCTGAGGCCCTCCTCACGGCCCTGCTGACTGTGGCCCGTCCCTCAGCTTCCCTTTACTCTCACATTCACTGGTTTCTCAAAGGGGCCCTTTGCGTGGGATGTTCCCTCTACCTGAAACCCACTTTCATGTATCCACCACCCGCAGCTTGGCATGAACTCCTGTGTCCTTCAGGTGCCAGCTTAAATGTTGCTGCCTCCAAGAAGCCCTCCCTGCCCTTTCTGATAGTATCAGAGTGTCAGACCCCTCTTACAGACCTGGATCTTTTTCTCAGAGCATTTAGCTTAGTGTGTAATTGTACACTTGTTTCAATTATACACTCGTTTAGTTGCTCACTTCTTTGGTGTCTGCAACCCTTGGATTGAGAGTCCCATGAGGGCACAGTGACTGCTGTGTCCCCAGCATCGCCCAGCCCAGGGATGGATTGATTCCGAAGAAGTGTCTGCAAATAGCTGGTGAATAAATGTATAAATGAGAAGGAGATGCATATTGACCATAGAGACACAGCCATGAACAAGGACATGGTTCTTGGCTCCAGAAAACCTCCTATGTGCAAATTCTGTCTGGATTCAGATCCTTTACACGGGCTGTTCCCACTGCCCATAAAACTCTTCCACTCCCTCTTCTCTCTCTCTCCCTCTCTTTCTATTGTTTTTTGTTTTTTTGACCCCACTGCATAGTTTGAGGGATCCTAGTTCCCTGAACCAGGGATTCAACCCTTGCCCCCCCACAGTGGAAGCTCGGAGTCCTAACCACTGGACCACCAGGAAAGTCTCATACCGCCTCTTCTCTTGCCTAGATCCTATGGGTCACTCAAGTCTCGGCTCACATGTCCCCTCCTCCAGGGAGCCTTCCCTGACCTCCCTTCCTGGGCTGCAGCAGGTACATTGCCTGGGCTCCCCCAGCAAGGCTCTGATCTCTCTGTCTGCAATTCCCCAATCCCAACCCTGGCCACTCTGGGTCAGTCTCCCTGTTGGACTGTGAACTCTGAAAGAAGACCCAGACTATCTTGGTCACACTGTGTCCCCAGCACCATGCAGCCTGGGGCTGGGCACAAGACCAGGTGCTCCTTGACTGTTTGCTGACTTTAGATAAAGGACTGCTCCCTCTCTCCCTGCTGGTGCTTTGCCCATGTTCCTCCTCCCTCCTGGAAGCTTCTTCCCCTAACCTTTTACCTGGCTTCTTCCTCCTCAACCCTCCAGTTTGACCCCAGAAGTTGTGTCCTGAGCCTGCCCTCTGTGGTGAATTGATGTCTGACAGTGTCTCCAGTGCCCAGCAAAGGGCCAGCCACCAAGGGCTTGTGAAGATTTATTGAATGAATGAATGAACCCAGGAATGTCTGAATGCATGAATGAATGAGAGAGAGAGAGAGCATGCGCCTGCAATGGGGGTAGGCCTCCTTGAGCCCATCAGTAGCCGTGACCACACCATGCCTTCCAACTTTCCCGGGAGGAGGGTTCTAGCTGGGTTCCACCACACCCCAACCTTTAGTGGCTGCCAGGCCTGGAAGGCATTTCCCAGAGCTCAGCACATTCCTGCCTTTCCCAGTGGCTGAGAGTGGGCAGGGGGCATTTCGGAGAGAAGGGAGGATGCCCCTGGCATTCTGGGATCCTGCCAGCCGGTCTCTGGTCCCCCAAGCCCCTCGGGAGTGGGCTCCAACTGCTCAGGGTGGGGAGGGGGTTGCTGAGGGGCCAGCTAAGCTGATGTGAAAGGTGAGGGTGCCCCCTCTGCTGAGGGCCTGGAGGCTGCGCCCGGGTGGACAATGGGCCGGAAGCTGCTGATGTGCATTTTGGGGGTAATCCCCGGCCTCAGCCCAGCCCCGGCCCCAGGCTCCCGCTCAGAGAGCCAGGAGCACCCGAGGCAGCAGCCGGGCGGGTGTGAGGGGCATGTGGGAATACCTATGCTCCCTGTGCCGCCCCCCGGGGTCTGGTGAGTCAGGGCCGGCCGGGGGCCGGGGGCCGCGGGATCAGGGTGAGGCCTGTGGCCTTGGTTTGGGAGTTGGACAGATGTGGGTTCAAATCCCGGTGCCACCTATTACCTGAAGTGGGTGACCTTGGTGTCACTCCCTTCTCTGAGCCTCCTTGGCTGTTATATGACGGGGACAGAGCATATTGCAGGGTCTTGGCGGTCCTGTAGAACAGTGGTTGGATCCCAGCTCTAGCACTTTCTGGATGTTTAACTAAAAACTGGGCCTTCCTCTGCCTGTCTTGCATCCCTGATTTCAGGGGCCAAGCTTTGGGTGCCCAGCACAGTACAGGATAGATGTCCCCCCAAGTGGCGACTCCATTAAACAGAGAAGTGGGGCTCCCTGGGCCCAGTCCCACTCAAGCCAAAAGTCCGCTGACAAGTCTAGCTGGCCCCCTAATTTGTTTGAATAATACAAAATGCGTATAAGTAGCAGTCACTCCGTGCCAGGAGCTTTTGAAAGTTTTTCGTCTCTTTTCACTCATTTTATCTTCACAACAAACCCATAAGGCAGGCACTTCTGTGATCCTTGTTTTAGAGATGGAGAAACTGAGGTGCAGAAAGATGCCGTGAGTTGCCGAAGGTCACACAGCCAGGACACGGCTGAGCTGGGATTTGAACCCACATTAACTGGGAGAGAGAGTGGAAAGAGTTTATTTTTAGGGGCCCCAGGAACCAGCAGGGCCATGCCTGGGTCTGGAAGCCAGGGAATGGTGTTGGTAGGAGGCTAGTCTCCCATGGTACTAGCAACCTGTCAACCCCAGGATCAGGGCTCACGGTGGAGGTCTCAGCCCAGGCGAGGAAGAGCAGCTGTCTAGGCTTCTCCTCTGTGGCTCCCACCCCCTGGCGGGTGGATGTGGCTGGGAGAAGGGGATGTTTGTTTCCCCACCACCCACCCCCTGGTGATGTCATATCTCGGC
Source organism: Oryx dammah (assembly GCF_014754425.2). Lineage (NCBI taxonomy): Eukaryota > Metazoa > Chordata > Mammalia > Artiodactyla > Bovidae > Oryx > Oryx dammah. Next base: position 15,503,234 of record NW_024070197.1, read on the forward strand.
AGCCAATGGCTGGGGTCTCCCCCTCCTCCCCCTCCCCATTCCTTTTCCCCCCCAGCCTGGGACCAGGGCTGAGCAGACAGACCGGACCTGGGAGCTCTCGAGCTATCTGGAGGCCTAGTGGTAAGAGATCAGCCAGCCAGTTCCCATCCTGGCCAAGCTAAGAAGCTGTGGGAATGAGACCCAGGATCCTGGGTGGGTCTGAGAGGGTGCCTGGGGCTCAGGAGGCTGCAAGGTGTAGGAGTTAAAGGTACAGACTTTGAAACCAGACCCTGGGTTCAAATCCCAATGTTCTCTTCTTTCTGGCTGTGTCGCTTTGGGCAAGATACTGCATTCATTGTGCCTCTGCTTTCTCACCTCTAAAATGGGCTGATGGGACTGCCCCGGTGGTCGTCTTTCTGTGCTTCCACTGCAGGGCCACAGGTTCCATCCTTGCTGGGGAAGTTTCACCTATCTCAAAGTGCAGCCAAGAAAAAGGCAGGGGGGCTGATGGAGGCCACCTCACAGGGCTGACAGGAGAGTAAATGAATTGCTGCTTATAAAGAGCTGGGGCTGGATGCTGAAGGTGGGACAGGCTTTTTGGTCCCTGGAATAGAGTGCTGGGGAGGCAGTGCTGATCTTGTTGGTTTGGAAGCTGGTACCCAAGCTGGATCTTGTCCCTCACTCAAAGTTCCTCTTTGGTAGGGGAGAAAGTGGGGCCACTGTGGGCAAAGGCTGGATATGAGACACTTTAAGATACTCAGCCCCCTGCCTCCCACACACAATTGCCTTCAGAGATTAGTTGCTATTACTTGAGCTCTTATACTGTATACTCTGAATATTCTAAGCACCTGCTATCTCATAATTCCTCAAAGCCACTGTTATTGGCTCCATTTTACAGAGGAAGAAACTGAGGCCCTGAGAGGTGAAATTCAAACCTTGCCCCAGTATTCAGACCTGAGGAGTGCTGGAGCTGGGCCTAAATGAGGCACCCAGAGGCCACTGCCAGAATGTCTCCCCCTCCGCATCACTAGATGGCCTCAGATATCTCAGCTATCTGGGGGCCTGGATGAGTCAGGTCAACCTCTCACTCCCACTGCAAGGGCTCCAGGTCACTCTGGTCTTCGGGGTGGCTGAGGCTGTGAGTGGGGAGAATTCTTAAGTGACGTTGGTGCCAGGCATGGGGATGGTGGAAGAAGGTACGGTGAGGCAAAGCTGGGGGCTTCCTCAGCAGGCCCAAAGCTCAGCTGAAGGGCTCAGAGTAAAAATGACACCCAGAAGGGCAGGAGTGACATCTTAAATGAGCATCTGAGTTGTGACTTCCCCAGGGAGGTGTTGTTAGGATTTAATGAGCCCAGGCAGGGAAGAATCTTTGCACACAGTGAATGCTCAAGAAAGGGGATTCTCAGAATTCTGGAAGCTCAGGAATGGATCAGGGAAGTGCCACAGGAGCTCAAGAAATAGGCAGTTAGCCTCTGGAGACTACTGCCTAGCCTTGATTCCCCAGGGAAGCCCCATTAGGGCTTCCCCTAACACAGGTCAGGCCCGCCCCCTGGGCACCTCCCTACCCCTCCTTCCCCTGCCTAGTGGGACAGCCAGAGCTGGGAACAGAGAGTGCCCCGGGTTGTGGGATAGCGGGGTCGGGGGGGGGCTTCCTTCCGAAGCTGCTCCCACCCAATCCCACCCCAGGAGCTGGGTACGTGGCTCAGGAAGGGCACAGTTGGGCTAAATATAACCTGGGCTGGGCAGCCGTCCCAGGCAGGGATGGAGAAGCTGGGCACTCTCTCTCTTGCCCCCACCCTGGCTGGGTTTCCGGTGCCAGCTTCTGGGTGTGACCTTCTCTGGCTTGTCCTGGACAGGGCGCCTGTGGCCCTGGAGATCCTCCCCTCCATCTCCACCATCTCCTGTGAGTACCAGGCTTCTCTCACCCACAGCTCAGGACACTACCTTGTATCAGGGACTAAGAGTTAGCTTTTCAGACCGGGGTTCAAGTCCCAACTCCGTCACTGTGATATCCCACCCATCTCTGTCTCTCTCTTTTTTCTTTTTTGTTTTTGGCTATGCCCCATGGCTTGTGGATGGGACTCCCTGATGGCTCAGTGGTAAAGAATCTGTCCAGCAGTGTTGGAGCTGCAGGAGACGCAGGTTCGATCCCTGGGTCAGGAAGATCCCCTGGAGGAGGAAATGGCAACCCACTCCAGTATTCTTGCCTGGAGAATCCCATGGACAGAGGAGCCTGGCAAGCTACTGTTCATGGGATTGCAAAATTGGCTACATCTTAGCGACTAAACAACAGCGTGGCTTGTGGGATCTTTGTTCCCTGACCAGGGATTGAACCTGGGCCCTGGCACTGAAAGTGCCGAGTCCTAACTACTGGGCTGCCAGGGAACTCCCTGTGATAGCCCATCTCTTAACCCTCATTTACTCATCAGTAAAATGGGGCACCATGAAGCCACAGCCATCAAGTGTCTGCCTGGCCCAGTGTTGGCACTGAGTTGCTCTCAAAACACCTGTTTCTGGCACCCTTGATCCCCTCTGCCAGCCCAACTTCTGCCTCAGCTGTTTTGCTGCCTAGGCCTCCTCCAGGGCTCAGAGTCACCAGTGCAAGTTACGGTGCAGAGTTGGGGGTCAAGGGCACAGGTCCTAGCTGTATGACCCCAGACAGGTCACTTTCCCTCTCTGAACCTGTTTCCAACCCTAAAATAGCCTCCACATCCAGAGTGATTTCAAGGCCTAAGGAGGCCAGCATAAGGCCCAGTCTAGAGGAAATAACCTGGATGGGGGGGTCAAGCCTGCTGGGAGGGGCCAGGGGTTCGCAGGGGAGGCCAGGGAAGGACATGGAGAGCCAGAGAGGAGCCTTCTGACACCAGGGGTTGTGGCGGCGGGGGGAAGGCAACCAGTGGAGTGGGTACAGCTGGAGCATGGTGGGGGGGGTCTCTGTGTCCTCTGTCTCGGCCAGTGGTGGGCTATGAAGGGCCTTTGTGTGGCTGGGGGTGGGTGGGCAGGGGTGGAATGTGACCGAGCACAGCAGATGGGCCATTGTTTGAGGGAATGTGCCGCGTGAGGCCTGACCTTTCCCTGTGGAGTGGGGGTTGGTGGGTTGGCATGCCAGGTGGGGGCCAGGAGGACAAGGCTTGGAGGAGGGGGACAGGATCCATCTCCCTCCCCCTAGAAGGGGCTGTCAGCAGAGACCCCAGCTCTGCCTCCTTCTCACTGGGCCGTGTGACCTTGAATGAAGTTCTTGGCCTCTCGCAGGGGTTAGGGTTTTCTGCAGTGAGGTGGGAAGTGAAGGTCTTAGCCTAGGACTGGCAAAGAGTAACCACACAGTGCCCATTAGTTATTAGGATCTTTAGAAGCAGCTGGAGCTTTCAGACAAGTTAAAAGTCCTGGCTAGGCCATCTGTGACTCAGTTGAGTGACTTTCCTTCTCCTAGTCTCAGACGTCTTCTCTGTAACAAGCTCAATAATTTTATTTTTTGGCCACACTCTTCAGCATGTGGGACCCAAGTTCTCTGGCCACGGATCAAACCTGTGCCCCTTGCATTGGAAGTGTGCGGTCTTAACCATTGAACCACCAGGGAAGTCCCATGCCCAATAACTGTACTGATCTCACCAGGGTGTTCTGAAGTTCACAGACGCTGACCCCCGTGGGATATTCGAAACAAGATCAGGACCACAGGAAGTTCTCAGTGATAATCATGGCAAGTGCTTGTGAAGTGCCTACCAGGTGCCCAGCACTGTATATTTACAAATACACGTGACCCTCTAACTAGCCCTGGGAGGTAGGTGCTCTCATTCGCCCCATTCTATAGATGGGGAAACTGAGGCAGAGAGAGGTGAGGTGATTTGCCTACTCGGCAAGTAGAGGCAATGGTTTTACAGTGAATTTGGCCCCCTTGGTCAGCCGAGGTGGTTAACATAGGGATGGTACTGTCAGAAAGGCCTAGGAGTCATTCCTGGCTCTACTACTGCTTCTTGTCCAGCCACATCACCTTGGATAAAGGTTTTTGGAGCTTCAGGTTCCCCACCTGCACTTTGGGGACAGAGCACCCTTTCTTTTCCCCAAGCCATGCAACAGGGTGTGGAATCTTAGTTCCCCCAACAGGGACGAAACCCTTGCCCCCTGCAGTGGAAGCGTGGAGTCCTAACCACTGGACCACCAGGGAACCCATGGGGATAGAATAATGACAGAGTGCAGGAAGGGTCAGACACTCAGGAATCATCAGTAGGGTCAGCCGACAGTAATGCTCACATTATTCTTCTTAGAGCCCCGGACCCAGAAGGCTCAAGGAGCTGGAGGTGACCCCGAGGTGAGCGCTGGCTGGTGCCACATGCCCCTCCCTGCCCTTTCCTGGCCTGCCTGGAGCCTCCTGACCTGGTCTCTCCCTGGCAGGCAGCAAGACCCCAGAGGAAAGGCGCGAGCCCCGCAGACAACTGCGTGCCACCCCGGGCTGGGCTCCTGTTAGGAGCGGGTGCTTGTGCACAGGCAGCGGTGAGAGGACATTTGGGATTGGGGCGGGGGGCGGCCCTTCTCCCCATCTCATACCCACCCTGACCTTTAAGCCCGGCCTTCTCCCCACATCTTCCCCTGGATGGCCTCAAGCCGGCATCCCTGACCCCGCAGGCTCAGAGGCAGCTGCTCCATGCAGAACTGAAGCTGGTCCTGCAGCAGAAGGGAGAGAGGAAACCGGAGGAGCCAGGAGGCCAGGGGACTCCCAGCAGCACCATGGAGGCCAGAAGCCGGAGTGCCGAGGTAAGTACCCTTCAAAGGGGACCTGAGGGGCCTTGGCGGGGAGTACTGACTAGGGTGGCACTGAGGCACTTCTTGGCTTCTCTGCCTCAGTCTTCCCATCTGTGAAATGGAGACGGCAACAGACTGTTATAGGTCACTGTGAGGGAAAGAGAAATTAACATTTGTGATGTGCTTAACACAGTACCTGACACAGACTAAGATTCCAAGAAGCTAATTCATTGAGCATGGTGGTGGTTTAGTCTCTAAATCGTGTCCGACTCTTGCAACCCCATGGACTGCAGTCCACCAGGCTCCTCTGTCCATGGGATTTCCTAGTCAAGAATACTAGAGTGGATTGCAATTCCCTTCTCCAGGGGATCTTTCTGACCCAGGAATTGAACTTATGTCTCCTATATTGCAGGTGAATTCTTTACCGACCGAGCTACAAGGGATAGGATCATACTGGAATTCTATTAATACTAAGCTAAAGAAAATAGAGTAGAAAGTCTCTTCATCAGAAGAGGCAGAATGGTGTAGGGGTTAAAGACATGGGGTTTGGATCTATAGGCTTACATCCCAGTCCTACCACTTCAGCTGTACAACCCTGAATAGACGACCTGACCTTTCAAACCCTCAGTTTCGCCATCGGTGAAATGGGGCAATGGTCGCCATCTCTGAGGGTGCTGAGGACTCACACTTATGTCATTTGCCCAGGGCCTGGTACCTAGCTTCCTTGAATGTGAGCGGCTTTCACTGTCATGGAGACAGAGCATAGCACTGACTGCATCCTACTGGATGCCAAGCATACAGTGGGTCTCCTTTTATAGCAGTCAAGCTGAGGCTGAGGGTGGCAGGCATGGGGTAACATGCACAGAGGTCATTGCCTACAGGACAGCTTATGGGCTCTGAGGTCACCCCTGAGGCGGAGGCCCCATCACTGAACTGGCTGTGTAGCATTAGGCAGTCACTCCACTTCTCTGGACTTCGTGTCCTACTCTCTGCCCGAGCTGTGTGGAGGATGAAACGAGACACCACCCATAAAATACTTGGCCCAGGGCCTAAGGATGGTGGCGATGGTCATGCTTTTCCCTGTTGCCCTACCACAACTCTTCCTACCCCTTCTCACCATGCTCTGCCCAGCGCTCTAGACTCAGGGCTGCTGCTGTGGAGCATCTGGGCAAATCTGCTTTCCCTTCTCCGAGTCCTGGGCTCAGTTCTGGGCTCAACGCCAGTCTGTGCCAGCCTCAAGACACTGCCCATTACAGCATCCCCTCACATCTCTGTTGCTTCAATCACAATCAGAGATTCCTTCCGTATACCCATGTCACCCAACTTTACAGGAGGGAAATGGGCCCAGAGAGGGCACAGTTCTCCCCTAGAGACACACAGCAGAGTGGATTCCTGGATGGGTTGTGAAACTGAGGTCTTTCACTGTCTCTTCTGGGAAGCCTGGATGTGGATCCCACAGTGCACTGCTGGGCCAGGGCCAGGTCAGCACCATTTACAGTAAATACCAGGCATACCACGTCTGCCAGTCCACCCCTCGTTACCCACGCACGGCCGCTCTTCACTAGATTCCCTCTCCAGTGGGCGTTATGCAGGGCTTGGGGTCACAGAGTACACAATAGGACAGTCACACATATTCAAGCCTTCAAGGCCAGGCCCACCCCCACCCCTTCGTACCGCACCCTTTCTTCGGGACCCCATCCTCAACTCCACCCCTATTCTGCCGTTGTTAAAGCCCCTCCCCATACTTCAAGCCCGTCCATAGACTACGGGTCCCTTCCGCGCATCCACGGACACACTCTAGCCACACCCCTTTCCTATCTTTGGCCGCTCCTCTGCGGCCACTGTCTTCTATCTGGTCGCGCTCCAACCCCTAACCCCGCCTCCGAACTGACCACGCCCCCTTAGCAAACAGCCCCGCCCTCACCATCAGGCCCGCCTCTCAGTTGCAACTCAGGTTCCCTCTGGCCTCCCCATCCCATCCCTCCTCTATGATACCACCCCTCGCCCCGCCTCTCCCGACTGCGGCCTTCGGGGCTCCCCCAGGCCAGTGAGCCGGGAGACCCATTGAACTCTTCCGTGGGTCTCAGCGAGCCGCCCTCGCGCTCACTTAAAGGGGAGATGCCGGCGAGAGTGAGCCCACACGACCGGCTTGAGCCCTGCCTGATCGCCTGTGCCCTGAGGACCCGGTTAAGAGCTGCTTTTAAGCGCGATGGCGGGCTCTGGGCGAGGTCCGGCCCCAGCGCCCCATGGCGACCCCTCGCCGCTCTCCACAGGAGCTGAGGCGGGCGGAGTTGGTGGAGATCATCGTGGAGACAGAGGCGCAGACCGGGGTCAGCGGCATCAACGTAGCAGGAGGCGGCAAGGAGGGAATCTTCGTCCGCGAGCTGCGTGAGGACTCGCCGGCGGCCAGGAGCCTCAGCCTACAGGAAGGTGGGCGGGGTGCGGGCATGGGGCGGGGCCTTCCTGCGGGGGCGGGAACCTGCCCTAGACCCCAGGGCCGGGAGGCGGGGTTAAGGGCTAGGGGCGGAGCTTTGTGTGTCTTGGTTTTGCGGTTGCTCAGATACCGGCTCTGGAGGCTCATTGTCTCCCAAATCTGCAGTTAACTATCTTGTGATCTTTCTGTCACTCGGTTTTCTCACCTCTAAAATGGGACTTACTCTAGTACATACCTCATAGGGTTATTATGTGGATTAAATGAGTCAGTATTTGAAAACACAGCATGTAACTAAGTGGCACACGGTAAGCACTGTATAAGTGCTAGTTATAGTTTGGTTGTTGGGGCTGAAGAAAAGAGGCGGAGTTAACAACTTGGAGGGAGTGGCGAAGAGAGCTTAGTAAGGGATATTTTAAGTAACATGGATGAGATTGATGCTTTATTCATGCAACAACTATTTACTGAGTGCCTTCTATTTCCAGATGTTATTCTGGGTGCTTGGGCTACTGCTGTGAACAAAACAGACAACACTCTCTGTTCCTATGAAGCTTACATTCTAGTGAGGAGAGACATGTTTAAGCAAAATCTGTGAAATACATAGTATATTATATATACATAATTTATGGAAACTAATGTAAAATACAGAGTACACTAGAAGGCCGTGTATGCTTATGGAAGCTAGGAAGGAAGCTGCGTTTTTAAGTAGGATGAACCAGGAAGGGCAGAAAGGCCTGAAGGAGGTGAGGGAATGACCTCTGTGGCCATCTGGAAAAGCATTCCCGGCAGAGAGAACCAGTGCAACTGCCCCAAGATGGGAGAGTGCCTGGTTTGTTGGAGGAACAGCAAGGAAGCCAATGTGAATGGAGCAGAGTTAGTGAAAAGTAGAGTAAGAGATGAGGCCAGAGAAGTAAGAGAAGGGGTAGTTTTTCGAAGGCTTTATGGACCACGTGGAGAACTTTAATTTTTAATCAGAAGTTGTGAGTGAAGAAAGAACATGAATTGACCATATTGAAATGCTGTACTAGCAGTAGACTGTAGGGGGCAGGATGGGGAGCAGGAAAAAAGGCTCCGGTGATTATCCAGGTAAGAGATTGGTGATTTGTTGTTGTTCACTCGCCAGGGGAAGGGATAAACAGGGAGTTTGGAATCAACATGTACACAGTGCTATATTTAAAATATTAATAGATAACCAAAAAGGACCTACTTTATAGTACAGGGAACTGACTCTTTGTGATCCCATGGATGTGAGAGCTGACTCACTGGAAAAGACCCTGATGCTGGGAAAGATTGAAGGCAAAAGGAGAAGGGGACGGCAGAGGATGAGATGGTTAGATACATGGATTTGAGCAAACTCTGGGAGTTAGTGGAGGACAGGGTGATACTTGGGGCCAAAACAGTGCTTTGGAGGTGAAGACAAGGCTTTGGATTCTGGATATAATCTGAAGGAAGAGTCTTCCGGACTGGATATGGGAGTTTTGGAGAGGGGTCAAGGATGTGTCCAGGAATTCTTGACCTGAGAATGGAGTTGGTAGCCCCACAAATGGGAAACCCTGAGGCTGGAGCTTGTTTGGAGAAAGACCAGGAGTACAGTTTGGACCTGTCAACTGAGAGCTGGACACCAAGGTGGAGATGTGAAGGGATATGTGACTCTAGGATGGATGTGGGGAGTGTTGGGCTGGAGAGACACAGTTGGGAGTTGTTAGTATATTTATGATCTTTAAACTCCTGAACCTGGGTGAGCTTCCCCAAGGGATAAGTAGTATGGAGAAGAGGAGAGGTCCAAGGCCTGAGCTGGCTCTCTGGGACTCTGTGTCTTTAAGAGGTCTGGGAGATGGGAGGAATCACCCCAGGAGGCTGAGAAGAAGCCTGCAGGGAGGTGCCAGAGGGTTGGGCACCCTGGAAACCAAGCTGAGCAAGTAGATGAAAGAGTGAAGCTGGATCTCAAGCAAGGGTTTAAGTGGATGAAGTCTGGGACTTGACTGCTGGACTTAGCAGCTACACAGAGGTCACTGTATGAGACCTTGAGAGACCAGTTCGAGGCTCTGGGAGGGGGGTGTCAAAAGTGTGATTGGAGAAGTGAAAATAACACAGTCAGACAACTCCATGAATTGTGCCATTAAAGTGAACAGATAAGTGGGGCAGAAGTTCCAGAAAGAGTGAGGTCAAGGCAACCTTTCTTTAAAAAAAAAAAAAGAAAATTATTTTTGGCTGTGCCGAGTCTTCGTTTATTGGCTGTGCCGAGTCTTCGCTGCTTTCTGAGGCCTTTCTCTAGTTGCGGCAGCTGCGGGCCGCTCTTCATTGCGGTATGTGGGCCTCTAGTTGCAGGGGCTTCTTCTGTTGCAAACACAGGCCATAGGCACAAGGGCTTCAGAAGTTGCAGCTCATGGACTCAGTAGTTGTGGCACAGGGGCTTAGTTGTTCCGAGCCTCGTGGAATCTTCCTGGACCAGGGATCGAACCCATGTCCCCTGCATTGGCAGGCCAATTCTTATCCACTGAGCCACCAGGGAAGTCCAAGACAACCTTTCTTATGGGAGAAAGAGTGATATGTTCTTTGCTGGTGACAATAATGTAGAAGAGAAGGACAAATTGATGATGATGTAGGGAGCAAGGGGAGAATTGCTGGAGTTTGTCCCTGAAAAGGTGGTGGAGAGATTGACCCGAGCTAGGAGTGGGGTTGGTTTATCCCTAGGACAGATGGAGAGTAGAGAAAATCGCCGCAGGACCAGGGTGGGTGAGTAATTGGGTGGGGGCTTCTGGAAGTTTTCTTCTGACTCTGTTTCTCGGAAAAAGAAAGCAGAATCAGTGTTTGAAGTGTGAGGTTCGGGGAGGGGGAGTAGAACGGGGAGAGGTGCGGCAAACGGGCTTGGATTTGCTCCAAGGGAGGCAGGGCTAAAGCCCAGGCCGTGGCTTTCTCCAAGTGTCAGAACCTCAAACAGGGAGGAACTTTGTGTCTCAGTATCCTGTGCTCTTGGAGAAGGGCATGGCAACCCACTCCAGCGTTCTTGCTTGGAGAATCCCATGGACAGAGGAGCCTGGCAGGCTACAGTCCCGTAGGGTCGTAAAAAGTCGGACACAACTGAAGCGATCGAGCACGCACTGCAGGCGGGTATAGGCGGGGCCAAAAGTTTGGGCGGAGCCCTGCTGCACAGGCTCCAGGGAAGTGGGCGGGGCCGGAAGATGCCCATGCCCTGCCCACCTCCACCTGGCCTACAGGGGACCAGCTGCTGAGCGCCAGAGTGTTCTTCGAGAACTTCAAGTACGAGGACGCGCTCCGCCTGCTGCAATGCGCCGAGCCTTACAAGGTCTCCTTCTGCCTGAAGCGCACTGTACCCACCGGGGACCTGGCGCTACGGCCCGGGACCGTGGCCGGCTACGAGATCAAGGGCCCGCGGGCCAAGGTGGCCAAGCTGGTACGCGTGCTTAGCCCGGCCCCGGCCCTGGACTGCCCCAGCGATCCTGTCTCTGCGCCATGAGCCCCACTGCCCCACACCCGTGGGCCAGCCTTGCCCTCTGTCTCGTCACTAACCCAGCGCTAATCCCATCCACTGCCTCCTGTTCTCTGCCCATAAACTCCTCCCTGGGGAGGGGGACCCACCAACCCAAACCAGGATCCTCACCCACCAGTGGTCCTGAACCAGAGAGGCCACGTTCAGTCAAGCCTAAGGGTGGCTCACTTACTACTGAGTGACTCTGGAGGAACTTCTTTACCTCCTTGGGCCTCAGTTTCCCTATCTCTAAAGTGAGGGTATTGGGGAAAATGGTGGACGAGGAGCCAGAAATCTTGGGTCACAGTTTATACACCCCTGGTGATGCACTGTAAGAGTCCGAATTAAAGTCTTTGCCTTCCTGGGCAGTCATGGTGACATAACAGGCAGGAAGTGGGGATGGTGCTTTGGAGACAAGATGCTCCATCCAACACCTACCCATCCTGGTAAAATGACAGCATGGGGCTTCCCCCTGTCCACCCTAGGCCTCCCACTGTCCCACCGCCTCCTGCCTCTCTCCTCTCTCCCCAGAACATCCAGAGTCTGTCCCCTGTGAAGAAGAAGAAGATGGTGATGCCCGGGGCCCTGGGGGCCCCTGCAGACCTGGCCCCTGTTGACGTCGAATTCTCCTTTCCCAAGTTCTCCCGTCTGCGTCGAGGCCTCAAAGCCGAGGCTGTCGAGGGTCCTGTCCCAGCTGCCCCCACCCGCCGGCGCCTCCAGCTGCCTCGGCTGAGGGTCCGAGAAGTGGCCGAAGAGGCCCAGGTAGCCAGGCTGGCGGCTGCCGCTCCTCCCCCACGGAAGGCCAAAGCAGAGGCTGAGGTGGCAGCAGGACCCCGTTTCACGGCTCCCCAGGTGGAGTTGGTTGGGCCCCGGCTGCCAGGTGCCGAGGTGGGTGTCCCCCAGGTCCCAGCCCCCGAGGGGGAGGCGGCCCCTGCAGCAGAGGCTGTCAGCGGCTTTGCCCTCCACCTGCCAACCCTTGGGCTGGGAGCCCCGGCTGCCCCTGCGGTGGGGCCTGCGGCTGTAGGGATCCCGGTGCCCCAAGTGGAGCTGCCCTCCTTGCCCTCACTACCTGCTCTGCCCACACTTCCCTGCCTGGAGACCCGGGAAGGGGCTGTGGCAGTGACGGTACCCACCCTGGACATAGCAGCACCTACAGTGGGGGTGGACCTGGCCTTGCCTGGTGCAGAGGTGGAACCCCGAGGCGAGGTGCCCGAGGTGGCCCTGAAGATGCCCCGCCTCAGTTTCCCCCGCTTTGGGGCCCGAGCAAAGGAAGCTGCAGAGGCCAAGGTGAAGGGGCCCAAGCTTCGAATGCCCACCTTCGGGCTCTCTCTTCTGGAGCCCCGGCCTGCTGCCCCCGAAGCTCCCGAGAGCAAGCTGAAGCTGCCCACCATCAAGATGCCCTCCTTTGGCATCGGGGTCTCGCCGCCGGAGGTCAAGGTGCCCAAGGGGCCTGAGGTGAAGCCCCCTAAGGTCCCAGAGGTCAAGCTCCCCAAAATGCCTGAGCCGGTCCTTCCAGAGGTACGACTCCCAGAGGTGGAGCTCCCGAAGGTGTCAGAGATGAAGCTTCCGAAGGTGCCAGAGATGGCTGTGCCCGAGGTGAGACTTCCAGAGGTGCAGCTGCCAAAAGTCCCAGAGATGAAGTTGCCAAAGGTGCCAGAGATGGCTGTGCCCGAAGTGCGTCTCCCAGAAGTGCAGCTGCCAAAAGTCCCTGAGATGAAACTCCCCGAGGTGAAACTCCCCGAGGTGAAGCTCCCAAAGGTGCCGGAGATGGCCGTGCCGGAAGTGCGTCTCCCAGAAGTGCAGCTGCCGAAAGTCCCAGAGATGAAGCTGCCGAAGGTGCCCGAGATGAAATGCCCGGAAATGAAACTCCCGAAGGTGCCGGAGATGGCCGTGCCGGAAGTGCGACTCCCAGAGGTGCAGCTGCCGAAAGTCCCCGAGGTGAAACTCCCCGAGGTGGAGCTCCCGAAGGTGCCGGAGATGGCCGTGCCGGAAGTGCATCTCCCAGAGGTGCAGCTGCCGAAAGTCTCGGAGATGAAAGTCCCTGATGTCAAGCTCCCCGAGGTGAAGCTCCCGGAGATAAAACTCCCCAGGGTGCCGGAAATGGTCGTGCCGGACGTCCACCTCCCACAAGTGCAGCTGCCAAAGGTGTCGGAGATGCGGCTGCCAGAAGTCCAGGCGCCCAAGGTCCCGGAGGTGCATCTGCCGAAGGCACCAGAAGTGAAGCTGCCCAAGGCTCCGGAGGCGCAGCTAAAAGCTGCCAAGCTAGAGGAGGCAGAGGGCCTGGACTTCGGCTTCAAGATGCCCAAGATGACCTTGCCCAAGCTAGGGAGGGCGGAGTCCCCATCTCGGGGCAAGCCTGGTGAGGCAGGTGCTGAGGTCTCGGGGAAGCTGGTGACACTTCCCTGTCTGCAGCCAGAGGTGGGCAGCGAGGCTCGTGTGGGTGTCCCCTCTCTCACACTGCCCTCGGTGGAGCTAGACCTGCCAGGGGCCCTGGGCCTGGAAGGGCAGGCTGCGGCTGCCGAAGTGGGCAAAGGGGAGCAAACAGAAGCAGCTGGGGTCGGGGAAGCTGCCTTCCGGTTGCCTTCCGTGGAGATCATCACCCCACAGCTGCCCACGCTGGAGGAAGGGCAGGCAGAGGTGACAGAGGCGAAAGTCAAGCCCTCCTCCAAGTTCTCCCTGCCCAAGTTTGGACTCTCGGGGCCAAAGGTGACCAAAGCAGAGGCTGAGGGGGCCGGACGAGCTGCCAAGCTGAAAGTGTCCAAGTTCGCCATCTCACTCCCCAGGGCTCGGGTGGGGACCGAGGTGGAGGCCAAGGGCACAGAGGAGGCAGGTCTGCTGCCCGCCCTCGACCTGTCCATCCCGCAGCTAAGCCTGGATTCCCATCTGCCCACAGGCAAGGCAGAGGTGGCCGGGGCCGATATCAAGCTCAAGGGGCCCAAGTTCGGCCTGCCCAAGTTTGGGGTCAGGGGCCGGGACACTGAGGTGGGAGAACTAGTGTCAGGGGCAGCTGAGCTGGAGGGCAAGAGTAGGGGTTGGGATGGGAAGGTGAAGATGCCCAAGCTGAAGATGCCCTCCTTTGGGCTGGCTCGAGGGAAGGAAGCAGACATCTCGGGTGGGCGAGTCAGCCCCGGGGAAAAGCCAGAGTCCACAGCTGTGCAACTTAAGATCCCTGAGGTGGAACTGGTTGCTCTGGGGGCCCAGGAGGAGGGGCGGGTAGAGGAGGAGGCAGCCAGCAGCCGAAGACGGCTCGCAGGCCTGCAAGTGTCCCCAGCCAAGCAGGTGGGCACTGAGGCCCAGGACGGGGGGCTGAGGATGCCGCTGGGCATCTCCCTGCCCCAGGTGGAGCTCACCGGCTTTAGGGAGGCCACCCCGGGCCAGCAGGCTGAGAGTGCTGCCCCTCCAGCAGAGGGCACAGCGGGCTACAGGGTCCACGTGCCTCAAGTGACCTTGGCTCTACCTGGAGCCCAGGCGGCGGGTGGCGAGCTGTTGGTGGGCGAGGGTGTCTTCAAGATGCCCGCTATGACAGTGCCCCATCTTGAGCTCGACGTGGGGCTGAGCCGAGAGGTGCAGGGTGGGGAGGCCACAACCAGTGAGGCTGGGCTGAAGCTGAAGGTGCCTACACTGGGGGCTAGAGCTGGGGCCGGGGCTGAGGGGCCGGGCGACCAGTCCGCAGAGGCAGAGCGCACCTTCCACCTCTCCCTGCCCGACATGGAGCTCTCCCCACCTGCTGTGGGCACCCATGCTGAGTACCAGGTGGCAGAGGGCGAGGGAGATGCCGGACACAAGCTCAAGGTGCGGCTGCCCCGGTTTGGCCTGGCACGGGCCAAGGAGGGGGCTGAGGAAGGTGAGAAGGCCAAGAGCCCGAAACTCAAGCTGCCCCGCGTGGGCTTCAGCCAGAGCGAGGCGGTCAGTGGGGAAGGCTCCCCCAGCCCCGAGGAGGAAGACGCGGAGGGCGGCGGGGAAGGGGCCTCCGGGCGCCGAGGTCGTGTCCGAGTCCGCTTGCCCCGTGTAGGCCTGGCTGCCCCTTCCAAGGCCTCCCGGGGGCAGGAGGGTGAGGCGGCACCCAAGTCTCCCAGCGGGGAGAAATCACCCAAGTTCCGCTTTCCCCGGGTGTCCCTAAGCCCCAAGACCCGGGGCGGGAGTGGGGACCAGGACGAGGGTGGATTCCGGGTGCGGCTGCCCAGCGTGGGGTTTTCCGAGACGGGCCCTCCAGGCCCCTCGAGGATGGAGGGGGCTCAGGCTGCCGTCATCTGAAAGCCCCTGAGCAGAGGGAGACAGCCGCCCCCGCCCCCGTCTCATCTTTCCCATCCGCCACCCCTTGTTCTGTGTGTGAGATAACTAGCACTAACCCTCAGAAGGCTGGGAGGTGGGCAACTGACCAGGGCAGGTCCGGGGTGGCCGTGCCTGGCTCTTTGGCAGGAGTGCCTATGTCTTGCCAAGTCATGTGAATAAAATAATCCAGAGGTGGCTCTGTGTGGGGTCTCCTCTGTGTGCTCGCGTTGCAGGGGTGGAGTGCGGTGGGTGGGGGGTGGGCCAGAGAAAGGAGTCCCTTGAGGTCTGGCCTGAAGGGGTCCTCTGTGCAGGGAGATGGCCCAGAGTCAGGAAGGCCTTGGTGTGGGCCTGGTGGGAGGGGGGCTGTTCAAAATTCCCAGGGGCCTCTGAGCTGGGGAAGTGCCCCAGCAGAGCCCAGGGACCCCTGGAGACTCCACGTGTCCTGCGGGGGCCCCTTCTGCCAGGACAACCCCAGGAGCCCTAAGGGCAGAAAACGCTTGCTACCCCCTGCCCTCCGCTGGCCACCTCCCTGCCTCGAGAGCACTCCTGCACCCTTGCTCTCCTTTTCTGGCCTGGCTGGTTTGACTACTGGTCCACCTCTGCCCTACCCAGGGAGGCCTCTCCCGGTCCCCTCTCCAAGCTCCCGGGTTCAGAACTGCCACTTCATGACACCCTAGGACTAAGTCCCAGGATTGTCAGCCCCTACTGGGGCTGGGCCTCAGCTCCCAGGGACCCCCCCCACTCAGGATCTAAGCCCCCACCAGGGTCCCCATTACACTGAGGTGCCCCAGGTAAGCTGTCCAGGTGTGACGCTCCCGATGATGCCGTTATAACCACCACTTGATACTCTCGTCACGTCTCCACCCTCCCATTCTAGAGGAAGAAGGGCTGTGCCTTTGAGTTGTCCCAATGAGTATGCGTGTGCGCCTGCTCAGCCACTTAGTCGTGTCCGACTCTGTGAGTGTGGCCTGTGGCCATGGACTGTGGCCTGCGAGGCTCCTGTGTCCGTGGGATTCTCCAGGCAAGTGTACTGGAGCGGGTTGCCATTTCCTCCTCCAGAGGATCTGCCCGACCCAGGGATCAAACCCGTGTCTCCTGCATTGGCAGGTGGATTCTTAACCACCAGTGCTACCTGGGAAGCCCTGGGTTGTCCCAGTCTCCTCACTTAATCCATCACCTTCTTCCTTCAAGCTGACACCCCTTGGAGGTTTTTTTACACATATTTAGTGTAAGGATCAGATAAGGCTTCTAAAGCATTCAATATGTGTTTTAATGTTTCAGTGTTAAGTTTCCTAAAGTCTGCTCCCCTGAACTGCCAATCCATGTTTCTGTCCCATTGTTATCCAGGCCAGAGCCCTGGACCCTGTCCTGCACGGCTCCCTCCTTTGCCCATAACTGGCCAGTCCCATGGCCTGTCCTCCTGGCCTCCTGAGTGTCCCATCCGCCTACCTCCCGCCTCTCCCACCTGGACTCTGCTGCAGGCTGGGGGCTTCCACTCTTGCCCCCTCCAATCCACTCTTCTTCACACAGTAGCTTTCTGACACTCAAAATCTGACCCTGGGGAGTTCCCTGATGGCCTAGTGGTTAGGATTCATCTCTGTCACTGCTGTGGCCTGGGTCTGATCCCTGGTTGGGGGGAACTGAGATCCTGCAAGCTTTGAGGCCAAAATTTAAAAATAAGTAACTGAATAAAATTTTCAATCTGCCTTCCTCATTTAAAGTCCTTCTGTGGCTCCCCAGGGCCCTCACTTGTTGGTGTCTAGTCACCAAGTCGTGTCCGACTCTTTTGTGACCCCATGGACTCTAGCCCGCCAGGCTCCTCTGTCCATGGCATATCCCAAGCAAGAATGCTAGAGTGGGTTGCCATTCCCCTGTCCAGGGGATTTTCCCAACCCAGGGAGCGAACCCACTTCTCTTGCATTGGCAGGTGGATTATTTACCAGAGCCACCGGGGAAGCCCAGTGCTCTCCGAACAAGGTCCAGACTTCTTAGCCTGGCACTCAAGATCCTTTGCAACCTGGCCTCGCTTTAACCACGCCGCCCCCTCCCCAGGGAAGCCACAGGCAGGGGCAGGTGTTTTCTGAACACAGACACACCCACAAATCCCCCAGCTTGGAAAGCCTGCAGCTCCTCACCTCTGTTTAGGAATGTCCCATTGCTCTCTGCCCAAGGCCCATGTTCAGGCTCCCTTCTCTTTCGACCTTTCACCTCTCCAGCCTCTCCAGGGTTCCGCCCCTGGGCGGGGGAGGGGGGCCCTACCTGCCACCACCCCCCCCCATTCCAGCCAGGGGCTCAGGTCTCCAACAACAGAACCAGGGCCACTCAGCAACGCTGGAACCCATTCGGGGGGGCCTGGGGCCCCTCGTCCCAAGCCGGGAGGGCTTTGGGGGAGGGGTGCGGCCCCTGGCAGACTCACCGTGTGGCCCAGGGGTCTGGGGGTTGCCAGGGAGGTGGGGGTGAACCTTGCAGGGCAAGGCACAAGTGAGGTCCTCTTTCCCCCACTGTGGGGGCCTCGGGGCCAGCGTCGGGGCGGGAGGCCTCGGAGACAGAGCCTGTGGAGCAGGGGTGGCGGCAGGGCGGCGTCCAGAGGCAGGGGCACCATGGCCACCATCCAGTCGGAGACTGACTGCTACGACATCATCGAGGTGCTGGGCAAGGGCACCTTCGGGGAGGTGGCCAAGGGCTGGCGGCGAAGCACAGGCGAGATGGTGGCCATCAAGATCCTGAAGAACGACGCCTACCGCAACCGGATCATCAAGAACGAGCTGAAGCTGCTGCGATGCATGCGGGGCCTGGACCCCGAGGAGGCCCACGTCATCCGCTTCCTCGAGTTCTTCCACGATGCCCTCAAGTTCTACCTGGTCTTCGAGCTGCTGGAGCAAAACCTTTTCGAATTCCAGAAGGAGAACAACTTCGCGCCCCTCGCCGCCCGCCACATCCGCACGGTCACCCTGCAGGTGCTCCGGGCCCTGGCCAGGCTCAAGGAACTAGCCATCATCCACGCTGATCTCAAGCCCGAGAACATCATGCTGGTGGACCAGACCCGCTGTCCCTTCAGGGTCAAGGTGAGTGCACCATCCCAGGGCAGCAGGTCCCTGCTCCTGTTCTCACCCAGCTTCCCCCAGCCCTGGGGTCTCTCCTTGACTCTGGGGTCTCCCTGGGTCCCACCTCTGCACCCTGAGGTCTCTCCCTCCTTGTCCACGATGGTTCTGCCCACCTCCTGGCTCTGAAATTCCTCTCTTCCCCCATCCCAGTGCTGACCCCCTCTCCCTGCCAGTCCTGAGGGCTCCACGTCCTTGTTCCATTCTTAGCTCAGCTCCTCTGTCCTGCTCCCATCCCTGCGACGTTCTAGTTGCGGAGACAGTGAAAGTGAAAGTGAAGTCGCTCAGTCGTGTCTGACTCTTTGTGACCCCATGCACTGTGTAGCCCGCCAGGCTCCTCTGTCCATGGGATTTTCCAGGCAAGAATACTGGAGTGGGTTGCCATTTCCTTCTCCAGAGGATCTTCCCAACTCAGGGATAGAACCTGGGTCTCCTGCATTGCAGGCAGATTCTTTCCCACGTGAGTTCTAGCCGGGGCGATAGAGTCTCCAAGATAAATGAGCAAAATAAGATATGTGAATGAGAAGGAGACAAGATGAAATCAGGAGGAGGAGGATGTTGGGGTGGTGATGAGTGAAACTTTAGGCTCTGTGGTCAGGGAGGCCTCCCTGAGAAGGTGACATTTGAGGGAAGGTTTGAGAGAAGGAGGGAGCTGTGTTGACATCTGGGGGAAAGCATCTCGGTAGAAGGAGCAGCCAGTGCAAAGGCCCAGAGGCAGGAGTAAGTATATGAAAGTGTGAAACTGAAGGTGTTTATTGCTTCTAGGCCTTTTGGCTAAGATCAGGTGTAAAAGTGTTAGTCGCTCAGTCATGTCTGACTGTTTGTGACTCCATGGACTGTAGCCTGCCAGTCTCCCTTGTCCATGGGATATTTTTAGGCAAGAATACTGGAGTGGGTTGCCATATCCTTCTCCAGGGGATCTTCCCAACCCAGGGATTGAACCCGGGTCTCTTGCATTGCAGGCAGATTCTTTACCATCATATATATATAAACGCACATGTACAAGTATGTGTGTTTGAGGAGCAGTGAGGAGGCCAGCGTGGCTGGAGCAGAGTGACTGAGGGGAAGAGGGAGGAGACGAGACCAGGGACGGGATGGGGCGGGGGCGTACAGGGAGGATTTGGGTTTTATTCGGAGAGAACGGTGCTTCCCGGAGGCTCCTGGGCTGAGGAGGGGGTGTAGTCTAATGCAGGTGCTCACGGGCTCCCTCTGGCTGCAGGAGGGGAACTGACTGAGGGGCTGGAGCAGAAAGAGAGAGAGAGACTGCCCCCGGTCCAGGTGGGTGGGGTCGTGGGAGAAGAGATGTGTTTGGGGGGGTGGGGTTTCCGGGTAGATTTGTTTCTTTTGGTTACCCCCTCCGCTGGCGGGAATCTTAGTTCCCTGGCCAGGGACTGAACCTGGGCCACGGCACTGAAAGCACGGAGTCCTAACCACTGGACCACTAAGGCAGTCCCTCTGGGTAGATTTTAGAACAGGTTATTGTTTGGCAGAAACCAACACAACGTTGTAAAGCAGTTTTTCACCAATTAAAAAAATTATTAAAAAAAAGATTTTAGAACAGGACTTGCTGGCAGATCTGATGTGACGTGTGAGAGAGGAAGTGAGGGAGGCCGAAGGCCTGTTGGCCTGAGTGACTGGAAGGACAGTGGCAGGATCCTTCATCGTGAGTTTGTTGATCAGCAAACATTTTCTGAGGGCCTGCTCTGGGCCTGACCCTGAGCTGGGCACACAGGTGCCTCCTCTGAGCTGTCGAGGGTCCTTGGACTCCCCCATCCCCACTCTGACCCTTCTGTCTGCTTACAGGTTTGTCACTCTCTGATGATGGATCTGAACTAAGAGCCTTGTGCGGGCAGGGCCAGGGGCATTTTGGTCACTTCCGTGTGTTCAGCATTTCCCAGCATAGCACCTTTGTGGAGTCAGTGCTAAATGAACGTCAGAGACACAGGGAGATACAGAGACAGGAAAAGGCAGATCATTCTGCCCCAACAGATGGAGGGAAAGAGACCCAAGGAAGGAGAGATTCCCACAAATAGAGCAGGAGGCAAACAGGACAGAACCACAACACCTGGTCTGTGTTGGCACCCCCGCCTCGTTTGTGGGATGAGCGAATGAATGAATGAATTCCATGAAGGCCGAATGAATGAATGAATTCCATGAAGGCCGAATGAATGATCAGGGTCATCCAAACTTTCTGGGATTCAGGCCTCAGCAGTCTGTGTTGAGTCCAGATCAATAACTATTTGGCGTAACACTGCCTTCTGCAAATAGAAGGTAAGGGATGGCTGCATGAAAAGCAGAGTAACTCAGGGAGGGAAACCGAGGGAGAGACTGAGATACGGTCACAGAGATTCAGAGTAAAAATGGCAGACGGCTCCCCCAGAGGCATGGCAAGACACAAGGGTTTTCAGTCATTCACAACGTGACTTCGACAGGTTTTTCATCAAGCACCTGTATGAACCAAGGGCCAGTGTGGGGTGTCAGCAATGCTTGATGGGTTTCAGGGTGGTGTCCTTCTAGTGGGCCCGAGAGGGACAGTGATGAGAGATGCAGACAAGTAATGAGGAGGCAAAGAAAAGAGAGAGACACCAACCCAACAAGAGACAGGAAGAAAGAGAATGACAGGGATAAAAAAGTAATTCAAACATTCATTCACTGTCTCCTGGGCCCCTACCGTGTGCCAGGCACTGTTCCAGCCATCTAGGGATGCGGCAGTGAATAGATAAAATCCTTGCCCTCGTGGGACTGATGTCCTCGTTGGATAGAAAAGCAATGAATTCCTTACAAAACTAAAATACATGGTATGTGAAATGGTAGTAAGAGCTATGGAGAGGGACTTCCTTGGAGATCAAGTGGCTAAGACTCCTTGCTCCCAATGCAGGGGGCCCAGGATCTAGCTCCTGGTCAGGGAACTAGATCCCACATGCCACATCTGAAAGACCTCCTGTGCTGCAACTAAGACCTGATTCAGCCAGGAAAAAAAAAAAAAAAAAGAGCTATGGAGATAAACAGGGCTAGGGAGGTGAGTGTGGCTTCCAAGGTGGGGCTAATGGTAAAGAACTCTCCTGCCAATTCAGGAGACATGAGACTGGGGTTCGATTCTTAGGTTGGGAAGATCCCCTGGAGGAGGGCATGGCAGCCCACTCCAGTATTCTTGCCTGGAGAATCCCATGGACAGAGGAGCCTGGTGCACTACAGACCATGGGCAAAGCGTCAGATACGACTGAGCGACTTAGCACGCACACAGGGAGGTGGGTGAGAAGGGTGGGGTGTGCTGTTTTTGATAGGATGGTCAGCAGAGGGCTCCCTGAGAAGGTGACATTTAAATAAATATTTGAGGTGAGGGAGGCAGCCACGTGGACATCCAGAGGAAGAGCTATCTAGGCCGAGGGAACAGCCAGTGTAAAGGCCCTGAGCTGTGAGTGTGTCTGGGTTGTTCAAGGATTTCAAGAGGCTGGTGTAGCTGGTGCTGTGTGACCACGGGGAGGGGACGAGGCAGATTGTCGGAGTCTTGAGGGCCAAGGGATGAAAGCTTTGGCTCTTATCACAGGATGTGGTAAAGCCGGAGGAAGATTCTGAGTAGGAGAGTGACGTGGTCTGACTCAGGTGGTCACAGGATCCTTGGGGCTGCCTGTGAGAATCAGATTGGAGGGCTGGTGGGGCGGGGCAGGTGTGGGCAGGGGAGGAACAGGGAGACCAGCAAGGAGGCCCTGACGTTAGTCTGGTGTGTTAGTCGCTCAGTCGTGGCTGATTCTTTTTCGACCCCACGAACTGTTGCCCACCAGGTTCCTCTGTCCATGGAATTCTCCAGGCAAGAATACTGGAGTAGGTTGCCACTTCCTTCTGCATTTTCTTCTCCAGTAGCCTAGGTTGGGGACGAAGGAAGACAGGACCAGGGTGGGGGCTGAGAATGGGACACAGAGTGAGCAGAACAGAAAGTGGATGGAGTCAGGAAGATTTGCTGATGGACAAGGCATGGGGGAGAAAGAACGAGACAGAGGTTAACCCCCAGGGGCATACGTTCTAGTGGAGAGAAACAGAGATCGAGAGACCAGCACACAAACCAGAAACAAGGGCTGGAGGAGAGAGGGACATAAAGAAGAGACCAAGATTCAGAAGTGCAGCAGCAGAGAGTCAAGTGGCAGATGCAGAAGGAGCCCACTGAGACGCCAGGGGAGGCTCATACGGGCTGCCCCTGCCCACCTGCCTCCCTCCTCCTGCCAGGTGATAGACTTCGGCTCAGCCAGCATATTCAGCGAGGTGCGTTACGTCAAGGAACCCTACATCCAATCCCGCTTCTACCGGGCCCCCGAGATTCTACTGGGGCTGCCCTTCTGCGAGAAGGTGGATGTGTGGTCCCTGGGCTGCGTCATGGCCGAGCTGCACCTGGGCTGGCCCCTCTACCCAGGCAACAACGAGTACGACCAGGTGCGTTACATCTGTGAGACACAGGGCCTGCCCAAGCCCCACCTGCTGCATGCCGCCCGCAAGGCCCACCACTTCTTCAAGCGCAACCCGCACCCCGATGCTGCCAACCCCTGGCAGCTGAAGTCCTCGGCTGACTACCTGGCTGAGACCAAGGTAGAGGGGACAGGTGGGGGTGAGGGCAGTCAGTGTGGGCAGTTTGCTGCACCCAGAAGAAATAAAATCTAGGTTAGATCTCAGAGAGGACTGGAAGCTTGGCAGGGGGTGGGATGCAGGCTGTGGGAGCTGTTACAGCAAGATGGATCTGAGTGAGACCCCGGGTGGGACTGGAAGTCAGGGCGGCCACGTCTACAGCCAGAATCATCTGAGTTGTGTGGCAAGAGTCTGGATGAGACAGCAGAGAGGACTGGAAGTCTGGGCCAGGCATGGGAGCTGTCACAGGAAGACAGGGGTCTGGGTGAGACCACAGGTGGGACTGAAGTACCCGGCAGACCTTAATAACCCGTGGGAGAATGGTCTGGGCTTGACTCATTGGAGGCCTGAGGGCTGGGATCAGACGTGGGGATCAGCTGTGGCAGCCAGAGGGGTCAGCATTTGATTCCAAAAGGCAGCCCTTCTGCTCGTTGCTGGCAGGGGCTGCACCCATGGCTCAGGGAAGGACAGGAGGGCTGGGGCAAGAGCCAGCTGGGGTCAGTGAGAGCCCTGGGTTAAACAGGAGGACCAGAGGTCATGGTCAGCTGTTCTTCCTGCAGCAACAGGCGGGGTCTGGATGAGATTAGAGGGGGCCTCTCTTGGTAGGGAGCAAGTGTGACTTTCCCAGCAGTAAGAGAGCACCAAGTCAGATCCCAGGCAGAACTGGAAGTCAGGGTTCCCATGTGCAGACTTCATAGCCGTGAGAGAGCTCTGGGCCAGACTGGAGGGCCGACTGGAAACTAGGGCGGGGGTTCAGATGTGGGCCCCACGGCAGGAGAGCCTGGGGCCGGAACTCCATGCCCACCCCTACCCCACCCTGCATCCCATCAGGTGCGCCCACTGGAGCGCCGTAAGTACATGCTCAAGTCGCTGGACCAGATCGAGACGGTGAACGGAGTCGGGGCGGCCAGTCGGCTGACCTTCCCGGACCGCGAGGTGCTGGCAGAGCACGCCGATCTCAAGAGCATGGTGGAGCTGATCAAGCGCATGCTGACCTGGGAGTCGCACGAACGGATCAGCCCCAGCGCCGCCCTGCGCCACCCCTTCGTGTCCATGCAGCAGCTGCGCAGCGCCCATGAGACCACCCGTTACTACCAGCTCTCACTGCGCAGCTGCCGCCTGTCCCTGCAGGTGGAGGGCAAGCCACCCACGTCAGTCTTGGCCTCCGCGGAAGATGGGCCCCCCTACTACCGTCTGGCCGAGGAGGAGGTGGCCATGGGCCTGGGCAGCACGGGGGGCAGTGGGCCCTTCTTCCGAGAGGAGAAGGCCCCTGGCATGCAGAGGGCCATCGATCAGCTGGACGACCTGAGCCTGCAGGAGGTGGGGCGTGGGCTCTGGGGCGAGACCCATGTCGATGTGGTCCCCGACGTGCTGGCCCCACTCAAGGCCGCCACTGTGGGCCGTCGGCTGCCCGAGTCCAGCCCTGAGCCCATCCTAGCCTTCTATGGCAGCCGCCTGGTGGGCCGCCACAAGATCCGCAAGCCACCGGCTGGCTCCAAGTCCGACTCCAACTTCAGCAACCTGATCCGGCTGAGCCAGGCCTCACCTGAGGACAACGCCCCCTGCAGGGCCAGCGGCTGGGCAGAAGGAGAGCGCCTTGGGGCCTCTGCCGAGCCGCCTGTCATCCCGCAGCGTGACGGGGATGGGCCAGACATCAAGGACATGGCCATGGATGCTGAGGTGAGCTGGGTGGGGGTGGGGGGCGGCCAGGGTGCAGGTGATTCTGGGGTTGGGGCACAGGGAACCAGCCTGGCCTCCCACACATCTGAGTGGCCTGTAGTTGGCTCAGGGTCCAACACACACTACTAGCCCACCCTCGGGATGTGATGAGGCTCAGCAAACACTAAGACACTCATGTGACAAGGTTCAGCAAACATGAACCCATATTCAGGCTGTGTGAAAACTCAGAACATCATAATCCACATGTGGGAAGTGATAAAGGCCCAGAACCCTGACCAAGACCATAGCACAGCTCACCCACCTCCAGGAAGATGGGACAGAGGCTCAGCAAACACTCCTTCAGGGCACATTAAGGTCTCAGCAAACACTC